>NC_039254.1:1922502-1930002 GCF_003368295.1 Carassius auratus
TCTACTCTGGTAATTAAAATGCCGTTCATATGCATATCCACTAATTGTTAACAAAAAGCACACATGTAAGAAGAAGCTGACAATATATACTTGTTTTATTAGTGACACTTAGTCTGGATTTGAAATATTTATTTGAATGTGGCAAAAAAAAAACTTTATTTGAATATGGCAACATAATATCGCACTTTACAGTATTTCTATGAATAAATCCTTGAGAGAGACTATCAGCCAATCACTGTGTGCATAGTTAATAAGCTTGATGATATCTCCATAGCAATTAGCTCAGCCCCGCCCCCTTTCTCTGAGCTTTACGCTTCTCTCTATTCCTTAGTAAGAGTTTGTCTCAGCAGCTTTGTGAATAGGTTTTAAGAGGAAACTCTTTAACTGCTATCTTAGATGTCAAATGTTTTGTTAATCCAGACCCTGAACTGTCTCTGATATAGTTCAGATTTCAGAAGGGAAGATCTCAACCCTTGTCTCTCACCGAAGCCGATGAGTCCCAGTGTTTCTCCGCGGATGCGTGCGGCTCCTGAAGCCACTTCCCGGATCTGCTCCACGCTCTGAACACGTGTGCCCTCCCGCAGAGCCTGGTACAGCCACGTGTTCCTGCGGTACAGATTCAACACGTGACACAGCGTCGAGTCGGCCGTCTCCTCCACCGCCGCCGACGGGATGTTACACACCGCGATCCCTGAACACACACACATACACACAGCTGCTCAGAAACACTGACAAAACATCATAGAACAAAGAAAGAAGCTGTGGTTTACAGTGAATTTCTAACAGCTAAGGGGCGTTGTTAAGCAGAGTGACTAAAACCACAATAGCTGTTATAAATTCACTGTAAACCACGGCTTCACGAGGCTTACTGCTGTTATAAAACTGTTATTCCATATACTTAGTAAGGTTTCACAGAATAAAACAGAGCAAATAAAGTGTAATGATATTAATAAAAACAGTATTCTTCCACCAAACAATGTAGCTCCTCAGAAACAGTTGTGATTGTAACAAAGTGGTTGCCGAGCAACACACAAACGTAAACAAAGATGAATGTTACTTTGTAGAGTTATTTACAACAGCTTTGAACTCAGCTCAGCCAATCAGAATCAAGGAGCGGAACAATACGTTTTATAAATATCAGTCGCCACTTTGTATCTCTAATAATATAATGAGATTGCAACAATCCAAAAATATAATGCAATGCAATCCAATGATGATTGAGAGATAAATTGTTCTCTATGTGAATCTTCGTTAAACAGCTGTATTTCCAGCATCATTCCTCCAGTCTTCAGTGTCACATGATCTTCAGAAATCAGAATAATATGATGATTTACTGCTCAAGAAACATTTCTGATTATTATCAATGTTGAAAACTGTTGTGCTGCACAATATTTTTGTGGAAATCGTGATTGATTTTAAGGATTCACAGATAAAGAGAAAGTTCAGAAGAACAGCATTTATTTGAAATAGAAATCTACTGTATGTCAGGGTTCTGTCACTTCAGTCTAGTGGTATTCATGGTTTTGTGACAGAGCCCTGATACTCTCCTCATGTCATTGTTTTCATGTGGCTTGCGATTGGTTTGCTGGCCATGTGCTTGTTTTTGTTTTTTGTGAGCACATGGCTTTTGTCTTTGTTCCTATGTGCCATGTGCTCTCGTCGATTGTCTTGACCCCACCCATCTTGTTACCTGATTATTGATGTAATTTTCCCCACATGTGTTCCCTCGTTACCCTCCTCATTAGCTCCCTATTTATTGTCCTTGTGTTTGCAGACTGGTTGCTAGTTCGTCGTCTAATATTTGTCTGTGCACATCGTGTCTTGTCTTGTCTTGCCTTGCCTTGCCAGTCAAGTTTTGTCTGTTTTCCCCTACGGGGTAGTTTTTGTTTGTTTATTTTATTATTATTACTATTAAAGAGCCCTTCTCTCTGCATCATTGAGTCCTCGCCTCATCCCTCTACCCAAACCCTGACACTGTAACATTGTGAATGCCTTATGACACTTTTGATCAATTTAATGCATCCTTGATCAATAAAAAGTAAAGCTGTAATAAAATGTATAAAATAAAGGAAAGTATTAGATAAAAAAAATAAACCAAGACACGAGAAGCTCCAGCTGAAGCTGAATTACACTAAAATAGCTTTTACTGGATAAAAAACTATCAGTCAGAAACAGAAGGTATGGATGAGATCAAAGTTTGATCTTTAGACCGTAGTATCAAATATGATACAATATGCATAACTGTGTTTGTTTGATTTGATTGTGTAGTTGATAGTCAGTGTTGATGTTGATTACCCAGCTCTCCGGCTGCTTTAATGTCGATGTTGTCGTATCCGCTGCCCATGCGGATGATGATCCTGAGCGCTTTAAACTTCTCCAGATCTTCTCGTGTCAGTGTGATGCTGTGATACATCAGAGCTCCGATCGCCTCGTTTAACACCTGAGACACACACACACACACACACACAGTAAACTATGTAATTGAGACTTGTAATATCATTGCTCTTTTGTTGGAATTGTTTGCTTCTATTGTCCTCATTTGTAAATCTGTTAAATTACAAAATGTAAAGGTAAATGTACTGTATAAACTAGACATATTATAAAATTAATGAATACACAACGACAAATTACAACTGAAATAAGAATGTGTGTGTGTGTGTATGTGTGTGTACAGTATGTGTGTGTGTGCGTATATGTGTGTGTGTGTGCGTATGTGTGTGTACAGTATGTGTGTGTGTGCGTATATATGTGTGTGTGTGTGTGTGCGTATGTGTGTGTATAGTGTGTGTGTGTGTGTGTGCTCATGTGTGAGTGTGTGAGTGTGTGTGTGTGTTCACCTTCTCGTGGATCTCCTGAGTGGTCTGGGCGTCACAGAAGGCTACGGTGGCCAGATCTTTGAGGATGGGCATCTCCACAGTACAGTCCCGACCGTCCAGCAGAGCCACCAGAGGACGAGGATGCATCGGGCCGTTCACACTCATCTGAGGCCTGATACCTGCACACACACACACACACACACACACACACACACACACACATAGAGTACTTAAGGAGATTTCAGAGGATCTGATTTCAACCCACTGACATCATACAGGAAGTTAAGATTAAGACGAGGGAGAAAGAGCCAATCAGAGTCTGAATCCATAATAGCACAACACTCATGTAGTAAACAGAGACAGTACGAGCATCAGTTAGAGAACACAGCGTTCATCTGTCTGTTTGGAAAACTGTTACTGTTATTACAGCAATTTTCCAGTACATTGTGAATCACAATATGAAAAAATCATTAAAAACTGTGTGTTCTTGAATGAACAGTTAAGCTGTTTTTGCCCTCATATCAAATATTTTCCCATTAAAATAAATTTGTATGACATTATATGAATTCTCTTGACCAAAATCATAACTGACTTTAAAACCCATCAATAATTCTTATTTGTATATATTTGTTGTGTTCACCTGACACAGAAATTACTGCCACTGGAACGTGTTTGCAGTTTGTCATAATCAAATAAAAATGATAAATAATAACTGAATTATCAACATGATTCACTCAGTAACAACTAACACACACAATACTGATCGTCATTTTCTACTGATTCAGCATTTCAAACTAAGCCCAATGTTCTGATTATAAAGCGAGTTTGTGCATCTTTATTTACAATCAATGATTTGAAGTTATATATCTATAATGCATGACCTGAATACTTTTGGGGTGTCACTGTATAAGAGACAAGAATAACAGAGGAAGAGAGGATTAAAAACTCATGATTAAAAAATAAAAATGAAAAAATAGAAAAAGAGGGTGACATACAGGCGTGTGGATATTCAATATCCAGGAGCCGTTCAATTTACACCGCATCAATTATTCATCCAGAGACACAGACTTCATATCCAGACCCAACACTGACTGCATCACAAACATCATCAGTGAACAGGTTTATTCAGAAGCAGCAGATGAATGTCTATGACTGGAAAAACTCAAACTCGGCCTGATCTGACCTGGAAAGATACACTCACATCTCACTGAGGAACCTTGTGTGTGTGTGTTACTTAAGATTACATAACCACACACACACGCACACGCACACACACACACACACGTCTCTAATCGCTTCCATACTTGTCTTCACTACCCATAATGCACCGCAGTCACAGGTGTTCTGGACATAAGCAGGTTCAGATGATCCTCCAATGGGTCACGTGTCTCTCTCTCTCTCTCACACACACACACACACGTGTCACTGACCTGCAGCGAGCTCCATCCTGCGGTCAGACTGATCGGTGTGTGTTCACCGATGTACACTCGGTTTAAAAGCACCTTTAATAAACTGCTTATGAAACCAACCAATCGAGAGAGAGTTAAAGACTACCAGCAGCCAGAGCTGAGCACCACCCTCACACACACACGCACACACACACACACACACACACACACACACACTCCTCATTTACACACATCATCTGTGTGATTACACTGTAATGAAAATGGATCAGTAATGACACATACATAGAAAAAAGAAAGAAAGAAAAGACAAGCCAAGTTAGAAAAAGAAAGATGGCAGGAGAGGAATGAAGGACAAATCTATGATGACTGATCAAACTCACTGAATTGTCATATAATGCTGGAAATGGAATCTGTGTCTTTAAGTTGATTTGTGAGCTTTTCGTTAGCATTGAAACAGCAAACATTACTCTGAATATTTCAATGTTGAAAGTCAGTCTCCTGAACACCAACAACCTTCAGCCTGACAAACTCCTCATGTGCATTAAACACTCAGAAGAACTCAAAGATCCTTCACGGATCACCGGAGGACTGGAGAACCAGCCTGGACACTGAACATCATTTCACTTGAGAGAGTTTTCTAGAGACTCTCAGTGTGTGTCTCATTCGAGAGGACTGTGTCTCTGTGTATCCTATTAACACTAATGAGATTTTAGGCTCTAAGACTCTGAATAAGCATGCAGTGCTCAGCTCAAACTCTGAAACACACACACACACACACACACACACACACACACTACAGTTCTTGTAGATTAAATGTAATGCATAATCATAGACCCTAAATGGTTGAATGTCAGCAAGAAAAGGCCAGGGTTAAATTGCTTGTAAAGAACGTAGTCTTACTCTGAACTTAATGATTCAATTCTTGTAGTTCAGCTGGGATCACACACGCTGAATCGCACTAGATAGGGTGTATATATAGTCTCCTAATCTGAAAGCAGAGCACTTAGCTGAATCTGCTAATCCAAATATCCAAATAATTTAAAGTCTGCTGTTAGCTGAAGTTTCAAATGCATGCTTCAGGAAGTATCTAATTAAGAATTACTAAAAACAGTTGGCATATTTTGCATTTACGGTCTACACAATCCATATTAATCCTGGGTAATGATTAATCGTGATTAATCGCATCCAAAATAAATGTTTTTGTGTACATGTTATATGTGTGTGTTTTTATGAATATATAAATGCACACACATTATATTTAAGATAAATTCTATAAATATATACATGCTACTCCATGTAAATATTTTTTTTAAATATACTGTATCTGTGTGTCTTATATATATATATATATATATATATATATATATATATATATATATATATATATATATATATATATATATATATATATATATATATATATATATATATATATATATATATAGTTTTTGGATTTTTGGATGCGATTAATCATTTCCCAGCACTAATCCATCTTACTAATGTAATAAAGTCTCAAATGATATTTAATATAAAATGCAGAGCAGTAAAAAGTACAACATTATGTTTTGGAATGTTGTGAAGTAGAAGAAAAACTGAAAACTACAGACAGTTTGAAGGAAGTCTAAAAATACCTTACTATTGTCTGCCTCTGCTAAAAACGAGGAATATGTAGAGTACATCTGAAGCGGAAACAAAGAATAAACAAGGCCTAAACATCAACAAGCACAAACTACACTCTAAAAAAATTACAGTGAGTTTAATGGTAAAACTACAGTAAAAACCTGTTAAATGGTTAACGGTAAGTTCCCCTATTATATACGGTTAAAAACATTACATGTACCGTTTTCTGAAGTGACAAAGAAAGTATAATTTACAGTGAATTCTGTAGTTACGTTTTTTTGTTTTGTTTAAATAACTATGTTTCTTCTTATTTGCATGTTACGTTACAGCTAATGTTGTTAAATTGATGTTTAATACCATAGTCACCGTGATGGTGTTTAGTGTTTGTGTGAAGGACACTGTGCTCCTTCTATCTCCGTATTTAAAAGCTGCTTGTGATGAGCTTTGGTTCATCTTGTGGCTTTCTTATCACCACCTGATTCTGGTGATCATCAGTGTATTACAAATTTCCGTACTTCAGTAGGTTAGCATGGTTCATTTAAATGTAAATTTAAGTTGCTACTGTATTTTTTACAGTTAGATTCAGGCATCCACAGCTGCCGCTTTTTTTTTTACTATGCATGTTAAGGTAAAACTAGAGAGATAATGAAGACAGAAACAAGGTTGTTACTTGTGTCCGGTGAAGCCATGGTGGATACAATGACCGGCGGTCCGGTTCTCCGGGTTTGTTTGTTGTTAGGGTTCTGGGACTGAAGCTGTAGAGATGAAGATGCTGGAAGGATGGAGCTCTCCACAGGCGCTGCTCCCTTGTGCATTAACTGAGGGCTGTGATGAGGAGAGAGAGGAGGAAGGTGCGGAGGGCGCTTCATCAGCTCCATAGGGCTGTATGTAGTGGAGAAGGTCTTGGGTGGCACTCCTGGAGTAGTCGTGGGTTGCTGTTGAGCGGACATGGCTAGGCCGGTGTGGGCGTTGAACAAAGGTCGTGTTTGAGAGTCGTAGCCCCCCGGACTGACCGGAAGACCTCCAGTCGAGCGAGCCCCGGGGTATGAGGTGGTTTCAAGGAGATGCTGAGATGGAGCGCTGTTCGGCCGCCGACCGAGAAACTCTCCCATTCTCGGAGAGACGGACTGCAGGGCGCTGGGAGGCTGTTGATTCAGGTTTCCGTCCACCGTCTGAGACTGCATGTAGAGATCATTGCGATGGCTGAAGCTGTTAGAACGACCTCGCAAACCCGCACCGGCTGCCCCCGTCTTGCAATTGAGAACCACTCGAGAAAGCACTCGTGCTTGGCCCAAATTGGGAGCGACGGAGCGGACGTCGTTGTCTTCCATCATAGCAAGCATGGAGGTAGAATCAAACCCTTGCTGTAGGAGAAGAGTTATAGTGCTTTCCGACAGACCCTCGGAGCGCAGGAGAGACAGGAAACTGGGATCCACGGTTCTCTTGGGGTCGTGGTGAGCGGCGCCTGGATCGTAAGCAGGGTCGTAAGGCATCCTTTGGGTTGGTACAGAGCCGTACGCAGGGTTCCCTCGAGGAAGAGTCCCATCCATGACTGAAGCTGTCGGCTCCACTACTATACAGGTGGATCCGGAGTCCAGAGGAAGGCCGTTGGCGTCGCTGTACACGGAGAGTTCTGCAGGAAATCTGGATTCAAC
>NC_039254.1:1935002-1955026 GCF_003368295.1 Carassius auratus
TTGCATGCATTTTTTTTTTTTTTTTGAAAACAAGACTTTTTGCTTCTCAAGTAAATGTAGATTTAAGGATGATTGGATATTTGTACTGGAAAACAATGAACATGAAATCCTGAAAGAATAAAACAGCCAGACATTTATGAGGAGATCATGTCTGTTCTTCAGTGATAACAGGGTCATGTGACCTGAGCAGAATCATGACCTCATCATTATCTCCCGCCTGCCATGACACACACGAGACGGTGCACTTCTTCATCTTCATGAGTCTTCACGCGGTCTTACACTGGAGTAGATTTCTATATGCATGCATACTATTCACTAAAATCATCAGATGTCATGCAAAATTAAGAATTAGTTTTTTTTTTCAACAGCTTAAACACATTTTCAAAACTTTGCCTCTTTTTTTATCAGAGGAAGTAGAATTAACTGAGTTCAAATTCAAATAAATGTATCTATAAGGAATATAAAGTACTAAAAAATAATACAATAAAATAAATAATACAAATTGTGAATTTTCCCCCAGCTCCTTTACAGCTAAAGAGGAAGATATTTTATAATGAACAATTTTTTAGATGATAACTAGCCACTGTATATGATGCAAGCAATATAAATACATAATGTCATTACATTACATGTGTTGATGTCCAGTGACTGTTAGTGTGAAAATAATATTTTAGATGAGAAACAAACTAGTGTATGATGTTGCAAAACTTGGTTTTAGAGAACATATAAGTTATCATTTCGATTTCCATATTAATATATTTTATAATTTTGCATAAAAATAAATGCATTTTGTTTTAAGGTTAAGTTAGTGTATGTGTGTCTGTGTGCGAGTGTGTGTGAGTGTGTGTCATCAGCTTGAGCGATGCTGTAAACAATGTAGTTCTGCATGATGCATGATGAGTTTTCACGCCATTGCAACAGTTATTTCACAGTCATATCTTTAATGAAAAGGTAATATGAGACGTAGAGTATTCCTCACATCATCACACACACACACACACACACACACACACTACAGTCTCGAGAAGTAAACTAAATATGACAAAGCCTCCCTTTGGGAACATTTACACTGCAAAAACAAACAAACAAAGATTTTCTTACTCAGACTTCCATCTAAAATATCTCAAAGTTCTTAAATCAAGATTCATGAAGTTGAGAAGCAGAAAGACTGAAGATATTAGGTCTGGTTTTCTGAAATAAATGATCAATATTAATTGAGTTCATGCTTGAAAGAACACAAATATATCCAACAACTGAGTCAGAAATATGATCTTGTTCTTCTTTGAATTAAGGAGATGTTTCTCCCCCAAATTACAGATGTTTTCTTTTATTTAAAGCATGAACTCATTTCATTTTGGCTTTTTTTTTTTTTTTTACAATTCTTGTCAGTTTGCTACAGAATTCTCATATATTTTAATGCAAAACAGAGCAAAAATACTAAAATATATACAAATATGTATACATTAAAAGATATTTAAAATATAGTGTGACATGGCTATATTTGGAAAAACAAGTAACAATTTTTATTTAATTCTGAAAATGTAAAGAAAGTATTGAACTAGGTATTGTGTTACTATAATTAATTATAATAAAAAATAACAGAAGTATATGATTAAATAAACGTGTATATGTTTAATATAAAAATAATTAAGTTTAATTGAAGTTTTTCATTTTATTGTGTTTTTGAAAATATATATTTTTATTTATTTTTGTCTTAGTTTTAGTTATTGGTGATGAATACAAATGAATATTTAGATGTTTGGCTCAAATAATTAAATTGTCCAGTGACTTTGTTTCAGTGACTTTCCCAGTGGTTGGTGATTACTGGATATTAATGTTTAATCTCCATTTCCATTCATAAACTGAAAAATTACAACAACAATATTAGTTGTGCAAAAGCCTACAATCTCATATTTGTGTATATAATTATTATAACGTCACAAAAACAAATACTTCTGTCTCTGTGTGTTTGCAATTGATACAAATAAAAATCCTTTAGTTATTAAAGCACAAAAGCTGTTCAAGCCTCTGATGATCTCAAAGATTCGACATGAAACCCAGACACAGATGCATTCAAACATACAGCTGCAAAACACATACAGATAGAGAGATATTAATGCAATCACTTCTAATATCTACTGCAGAAGCAGGACTCTGGTGGTCAGAGGTCAGAGGTCAGAGGTCAGAGCGTGTGTGATGGCGGCGGCCAGGTGTTTTGCTGTGGGTTTCTCAGCGCAGCAGCTGACCGTCAGTCCGTGTGACTTCAGCGCGTCTGCTGTGGTCCGGCCGATCGACGCAAACTGAACAACACAACCATCCTTTATTACAAACAACATGAGAACCTGTGATCTGATGACTGCTTCTGTGCTGCAGGACACTGGTGTTCTCTGAATGTGCTTCATCTCAATCACTGTATGATGATGATTGCTGTACCTTTATCTGCTCCAGCTGAGATCCTGAGAGTCTCTTCACCAAATCCAGACAGAACGACACTCCGGACGGACTGAAGAACGCCACGCTCGCTGGGACGCCCTGAACACACACACACACACACACACACACACACACACACACACACACACACACACACACACACACAGACACACAGACACACACAGACACACACACACACACACACAGAGACAGACACACACACACACAGACAGGTGAGTGAGGGCGCTCTCATGAACACACAGATGTAGGTCTCTGACACACACCTGCTGAGTGAAGTAGTGTGTGATGTTGTTCTGTAGATCCGGATGTTCAGACGTCTGATAGACGGTCAGAGTCTCCAGAGGAACATCTGACACAGAGACACACTGAGAATAAACCCATCGCCAGAATCATCACCAAAACACAGAGACACACTGCAAACAGAAAGCTGGAAATAAATGAATAAATGTCCTCACGGTTGTCTCGGAGCGTGGTGGGCAGAACTTCACGTTTGATGGAGCCGCAGGGAAAGAAAAGTGGCTTTATCTCTTGATTTTCTCCTGCGTTTAACAAAACACATTAACAAAGACTGGGGTTATGAAAATATGAAATATCCTGATGTGATATTAGAAGGATCATACTCTGGAGGATGAGGCGAGCGAGAGCGTCTGCGGTCCCAGTCTCTTCTCCCAGAGGACTCAGACCCAACTCTACAACTGAAAGAAAAGAACAAGTAAAGCTTTATTACAATTCTACAAGCTTTCATTACTGGACGATGCTGACAGCGAGCTCTGTTTGTAAATCTGATTGTGCTTTTATAAGAGTATGACCAGGTCATATTTCAGCACCACAAAAAAAGTTATACTTTGCATAATGACCATTAAGCCTCTGTTTAGGCCAACAACAATTATTGCAACAATGCAAAAAAAAAATACAAAATTATATGAATCCTTAGCTATATATATATATATATATATATATATATATATATATATATATATATATATATATATACAGACAAAATTTTTTTGTATTATATATATTTATTATAAATAATTTTTTTTACATAACATGTGTGTGAAATGATTTCATACCTAAAGATGCTGTGGCTTTTCCAACCACATAAACTGACTTTTCATTCCATTTGTCTTTCACTGCGTCCCATTCTGTCGAACAAAAACACATTCCCTACAGTGCGACGAATACTGTCGTATTATATGCAAAATAAAACCATAATGCTCCAAAATCAGACATTTTCTTGAAGTGTCTTTATCATTTTAGCCATGCATCCAATCGTTTATTATAAAAAGTGATAAAAAGTGTTGAAACTGTGGCCTCTAGACATTACTGTGAGCACTTACATGTACGTACATTTACATGCAGATGCTTTTATCGAGCTAAACTTTTTTTTTAATTCATGCATTCCCTAGAAATCAAAGACTGAAACACTGCTTTAATGTTTGAGAATTAATATAACAGAATTAATATAATTCCCATCATTTATGAGTTTCTACATCTGAAATATATAATCATCCTTCCACATTACATCTAATTCATTTTGTAACTGTCATTGTAGTTTTTACAGTTAATTATAGCTAAAACTATCATTAAAACCATTAGAAAATATTCTTACTAAATATTATTTTATTAAGTTAATATTTTATTTTTATTTCAGCTGGTTGCCTTGCCAACGTTACTCATTTTAATCTGGCTAATTTAAAATAACAAAAATAAAACTTAAATAAAAATATAAACAGATGTATTTAAAAAAAAATGCTAATACAAAGCAAAAAAAATAAAAAATAAAAATACTACAATTTAAATGAAAATAGCTAAATATAAACTGATTGAAAATATTATTACAAGCTATAACAGTATCTCAATGATACTAAAATAACACCATCCAATAAGAAGCGAACACATCTCCAAGGCTTTGCGCATGGCTCCTGTATCTGATAAAGCACAGGAGGATCCAGACTCACTGTGTGTGTGTTTCTGTGAGTCTAAACAGCTCTTCACGGCCTCCACGGCTCGGGGACTGGTGAAGATCAGACCTCCAAACCTCTCGGGCTCAAAGAGCTGGGGTTCACAGCACAAACACAAAGAGTTCAGATCTCACAAAACACAGCAACGTTATTCACCTTCAGCGGCCAGTTCAATCTGGGTTTGGAAATGCCAGGATCAAGAAACACATCTTACTTCTGTACTGGTTTTTCAAAGCACAAATAACTACTTCTGACTGCTCCATCTCTGACGATTGTGCCAGTGTAGTTTACAATCAGAGATAAGAAAAAAAAAAATTTAATTAAATTTTAGATTTTTGTTTGTTATTGACAGCGGTTTAAGAATTTGATGATACATTACACTGCGGTCAAAAGTTTTTGTTTACATAATATATGTGTGTTCTGTATATATATTGAAAATATTTACATGTATACACATTTATATTCTTATATTTTATATTATATATAAATATATAAACAGCATTTTTCTTATATATATATATATATATATATATATATATATATATATATATATATATATATATATATATATATATATATATATATATGGATGTGTTTTCATTTATATATACAGGATAAAAATATACACATATAATAACTTTTATTTTGGATGCGATTAATCGCAATTAATTACTTAACAGCACTAATTTATATATCATATAAATGATATGACTATATATATATATAAATGTAAATATTTTTTAAATATATGCATATATATATATATATATATATATATATATATATATATATATATATATATATATATATATATATATATGTGTGTGTGTGTGTGTGTATTTATATATGTGTAATAAATATACACAGCATAATATATTCCAATATATTCTGTAAATAAAATCGTATTTTGAATGCGATTAATCGTTTGACAGCTCTAGTTACAAATGTTGCATTTATTTTGTACCAGTTTTAAGTCAGATCGGATTACTTTTGAACAACTGGCCCCAGAAGAAGCAGTTTCCAAACTCACCCGCTCAGAAAGATGATCTAGAGACACGAATTTAAAGGACAGAACCGGAATCAAAGAAGCTGTGTGTCCACATGAAGCCAACTCCTGCAAGAAACACCCAACATCAAAACACTGGGATTATTGTGAAGGTTATTATTCATTATGAGGCATTACCTGGATGTAAGGGTCTGCTTCGCTCTCACTCTCTCGTGGCTCTTTCAGAAGCAGCACTTTCATGTTTGCAGGCCTCTAAAACACTGAAATGTGCTTTAATAATGACTGAAGACGTTTCTGCTGAATGACAATATCAGCATACGCCCATACATGTGACACATGTGTCACACAGTGATAACAGGAACAACAGACAACTGCACACACACGTCAGGGAGGAACTGAGGCTCTTGTGTTTTCATGCATTGACTTTAGTGAAGTATATCTCAGCGAACAAGGATTATTCAGCTGAAAGCGCTTTAAAGCGGTGACTGTCGAAGCTATTCATGCAGCTGATAAGAGTAGCAATACTTGATGAATGTGGTTTAATAACAGTTGGATACTTGCTTTGATTGATACGTGCAGTGAGTGAGTTTGTGTAGCTTTCCGCAGGATTGTGACACATATAAACTACAGCGGTGAAGCCGGACGCGTTTCAAAACAGAACAGTGCGGCTTTTCAAAATAAAAGTCCCAATGGTTCCTAAAGTTTATGGGTGTATGGAAGAAAATTAAAGAACATATAGTAGTGACGTTTTATCTTACAAGTCGTTTTTACCCTCGCAAATCTGAGTTTATACCTAAAAAACAGTAAGAATTAAAGTTTTTACGTATTTAAGTAACAGTCCGAATCACGTCTTTTCACGATATCCATTTATTTCTTAATCTATAAATTGCTTAATTCTTTTTTTTTTTTCATTCATTTGTTTGTGCTGTAATGCATTTACGAGTGTTTTGCTTAAAAATATTAAATTTTTGGCCCTTTGCACTTATTTAGTTAGGACAGTGAAGCAGAAGTGGTAGAGAGAAGGAGAGCTAATTAGTTAAAGTACGTTTTATTTATTTATTTTAATTCGACGTTTTAGAAAACAACAAAGAAAGGTATTCTTAACTGTGAGATTTATTTAACTGGTTGTTAATAGCAATACTATTTGTTTATTTATTTGTGTGTGTTTGTGTAAATATGTTTGCAAATTTTTCCTCATAAATATAAAACTTGGAAAACGGTTAGAGCTCGTCTTTAAAAATGCAGCCGTCTTCGCGTATTTCGACGCTGATTGGATGAGCCTGCTGCTCCGGCTCCTCCCCTCCCGCATATAATTATGAAGTTCCGCAGGCGTGTTCTCGGTGCTTTACATCCGCGATCTCTCCGCTTCCTCTCGGAAACACCTTCATCACTTACACTTCACTAACACTTAACGTTACAGTTTGATGAAGATGAACGAGTCGCTTCACGCGTTTGACTTCGAGCGTCACTTTGACGATCTCGCCGCGCGGGAATGGTTCGAACAGAACTGGTGAGTCAAATGATCAGAACCGAATCACTGATTCATTCTATAACTCCTCTTACTCTATAATAATGCATAAACAGAACCAGAATCAAACCGAATATTCGGGAATGCTGCATGCAATGCATTATAATACTTCACACATTTCTAACATGCCTCCTGCTTTACATGTTTAACACTTCCTACTCATTAAAACGAAGCAAGAATAACCTTTGACCTGTCATCTTAAATATCACAATCACATCGATTCAGTGCAATAATGTGTGTGATTGTGAATTATATAAAGTGTTCAGGTAGTTTTATGACTCCTGTGATTGATGGATCGATGTCGGTGATAAGAGAGGTTCAAGTTCAGGTGCGCTCACCTTTGACCTTTCAGCTGATTGTGACATCAAAATCTAATAAAGAGTCCAAAAACCTTTAGAGTTAGATCAGGACAAAGAGACGTTATGTATGTATGTGTGTGTGTGTGTGTGTGTGTGTGTGTGCTATATAAATAAACCTGGCCTTGCTGTCGCTTTATTCTTTAATAAGTGCAATATCTGTGTGTATATGTTTGTAATGTGTGTGTGTGTGTAATGTGTTTCAGGGGAGCGTCGTTGGTTCTGTCCGGTGTGTATGTGCTGGTTATATTTCTTGGACGTGTCTACATGAAGGACCGAGAGAAGCTGGATCTGAGGAAGCCTCTGGTGCTCTGGTCATTGAGTCTGGCCACGTTCAGGTGAGACGCAGACACACACTTCTCTGAACAACACCGGAACGGTCAGATAGAAACTGGAGTCTGCAATTCTGACCTTTTCTCTGAATTGTGAGTTTTGAAATCAGAAATCTAAGAAAAAATATTAGAATTTTCAGGATGTGAACTCAAAACTACGAGAAAAAAATCATAAGTGTGAGATGCAAACTCAGAATTATGACCAAAAAATGTTAGAACCACAAGATGTAAACTCAAAAATATTTGTTTTTTTTTTAAACAAAGTTCGAATTACAAGATTCAGACCCAAATTATTATTATTATTTTTTTCGATTTGTGAGATCTAAACTGAGAAACCAGAGTAAAAAATATTAGAATTGCAAGATGTAAACTGATAATTATGCAGAAAATTCTTAAGTGTGAGATGCAAACTAAGAATCATGAGAAAATGTTGAGATATAAACCCTGCTAGAAAAATAGCACAAATTGTTTATATCTGGTAATTCTGGTTCTATATCATAATTCTGTCATCTTCTATAGAGTTGTCTCCTAGTTTTGTGGCGTGAGTTTTACTGTGTTTAGCTGAGAACGCTCTGTTGGATCAGATATGAGCGGAGTCTGATGAGTTGTCTTGATTCTCTGAATGGTGTGTGTGTGTGTGTGTCAGTGTGATGGGGGCGATGCGGACGGGCTGGTACATGTTCAGTGTGCTGAGGTCACGTGGGCTCCGGGTGTCTGTGTGTGACACTGGCTTCTTCAGCGCCCCTGTCAGCAAGTTCTGGGCGTTCGTCTTCACTCTGAGTAAAGCGCCGGAGCTCGGTAAGACTTTACATTAACTACTCTGGAGGAAATATAGCTCATCATTCATCCATTATTCCTTTGTTCCGCGGTAAAAAAAGAAAAAAGGAAGCTGCTAGTAAATTTCACAAATGGTTACAAAGAAATGTAACTCTGCAGCACTGAAGCAGTCAAAAGTAGCACAGCTTTATTTGTAGCAATAGACAACGATACATTGTATCCATTTGTCTTTGATGCCAAAAATCAGTAGGATATTAAGTAAAAAAAAAAAGTGTTACAAAAGTGAATATATTATAGTCTTTCTGTGTGTGTGAGAGAGAGAGAGAGAGAGGGAGAGAGAGACAGTATTTCACACTTAATATTAGTTAACATTCATAAATGTTATTCAAAACATTTTTTTCTTCATTGTACGGCTTTTAACTGGTTAGTTTAAATAAACTGAATTACAGTATTTTGTTCACTATAATACAAGAAACTAATAATGTCACAACACACAAAAAGATCTTGACTCGTGCACATCATGTTACTGACTTTGCATGCTTGTGATGGGAGTTAAACGTTTGCATAAAAGAGGACTTCTGTGTGAAAGCAAGAACTGATCCAGTGTGCATCTTGAATGCAGCGGACTCTCTTTCAAACACGTGCATGTAAATGTTAAATAACTTTGCACAGACCAATTGATTTTATTACACTGCATTATTTGATGCATGCATACTAACTCTAGATTGTGTCTTTGGCGGCCGGTTGAGCTGATGTTTTGTGATCTGCATGTGGTGTTGTTCAGGGGACACGGTGTTCATCGTCCTGCGTAAGCAGCGTCTGATCTTCCTGCACTGGTATCATCACATCACCGTCCTGCTCTACACCTGGTACACGTATAAAGACCGTGTGGCCGGCGGCGGCTGGTTCATGACCATGAACTACATCGTCCATGCGTTCATGTACAGCTACTACACGGCTAAAGCAGCCGGCGCTCGAGTGCCTCGACTCTGTGCCATGATGGTCACGCTCATGCAGATCACACAGATGTTCATAGGGCTCAGCATCGTAGGGCTCCTCTACCTCTGGAATCATGACACCCACTGCTTCTCCACCAAGAGCAACATCATCTGCGCCTCTCTGATGTACCTCAGCTACCTGCTGCTCTTCTCCGTCTTCTTCTATCAGTCCTACTTCAGACGCTCTGGAGAGCAGAAGAGCGTGAAGCGAGAGTGAGAGGAACTCTTCACTGTCCCGTCCCTTTAAACTCACCCAAAACCATCCATGAAGGGAATTGAAAACACTAGTTTACATGCTCAGAGATTAAAACTAGATTAAAGAAGACTAGTTTTAGGACCATTGAAAAAAAATTATATATATTTTAAAAATATGTATATATGAAGAGTTCAGAAGCAAAAACGTGGAGGTTTAATATGCTTAATTGTCATAAAAAAAAGTCACGAAGCATTATATATTGAAATATATGACAGTTAAGCATGTTAAAAACCCATAATTCTTATTATTTTAGTGAAAGCAGGTTTAAGTCAAAGTTGTTGATTTTATTTTATGAAACTATTAAATTCCAGTTGTGATTTTTTTTTTTTTTTTTGTAAGCTGTTCATAACATGTCACAATGAAAAAAAAAAAGGTTAAAAAGGCTTTATTCATGAAAAATGTTTTTTTTTTTTTTTAATGTTTGTGAAATGTGACTTTGATCAAATGTTCTGAGATTGGTTCGCTGACAGAAGTGCTCTTTTCTAAGTTCAGGAGTTAAACGTGTGTTAATGTTAATGTTTACAGGCCTTGTGTGTAAAGCATTGATTTCCTCCCGGAGGAACAGAGCCTCACGTGCTCCTCTGGAACAATGAAACCATTGATCGTCTAATCTGGACACAAACATGAGTGATCAAAACCCTTCAAAACAACTACAAAATCCCTAAAAGTTCATCAGATGCTGTTCACAACTACATTTACCATAAAATGTCCAAATGTAATATGCACAGAATCTGATTGTTAACGCAGACACGTGAGAAAGAATATAAAAGGGTCAGCACTTGCAGGTGTTTTCAGGATAAATTACTGTAAACCGACGCTGCGTGTGACACACAGGAGATTTAGTGTGTTATATTCCAGCTCTTCTGTGAGTATCTAGTGGTTCTAGGACTGTGTAACTCTATAAACGAGTTTATCTGGAGATCAGATTGTGTTTGTGGTTGTCGAAGCCTGTTGGACGGTGTAAAGTCGTCTTTCTGGTTAGCCAGCATCCAGCATTTGCATTGATCTGGTTGATAGTCACAACACCTGCTCAGGTCTCAGATTCATTCTGTTCTTCTAGATCTCACCGAACATCACACTCTACATCAACAATTAACCACATCTTTTATTCATTTTAAAATATGAGAATGTTTGCAAAGTCCTGATCTTCTGGTTACATGAGAAACTTTCTGAAGCATGTGTTTATTAATAATAAACACCTAATAAACAGATTTTTAGTCCTGTCATTTCTCAGCAAGAATTAGTTCTGAGTTCTCTTGGGGTCAGGCAGATTTTGTAATGTTATTAGAAGAAGTCTTTTATGCTCAGTGAGGGTGCATTTATTTGGTCAAAAATACTGTGAAAAAACATGAAATATTATTTGAATCTAAATCATCAGTTTTCTGTGTGAATCTGTGTTAAAGTGTAATGTATTTCTGTGATGCTCCGCTGTATTTTCAGCATCATTCCTCCAGTCTTCAGTGTCACATGATCTTCAGAAATCAGAATAATATGATCATTTACTGCTCAAGAAACATGAAGATTATTATCAGTGTTGAACACAGATGTGCTGCTCAATATTTCTGTGGAAACTGATGCATTCTATTTTCCAGGATTCACAGATGAATAGAAAGTTTAAAAGAACAGCTTTTGTTTAAAAACAGAAATCTTTTATAACATTATAGATGTATTTACAGGCACTTTTGATGAATTGAAAGCATCCTTGATTATTGAAAGAAGTATTAGTTTCATACAAATATATATGTAGAAATGACTTGAAACCATTTTAAATCAATATTTCTTACATTTATTAATCAATGATGCGTGAAATTATATATAGACACACACATACACACTCTCACACACTCACACACACACACATACACACTCTCACACACTCACACACACACACATACTTGTTTTTGCTACATTGTGGGGACTCATGACTAGGAGGTTAAATGTGGGGACAGCAATTTCTAAATACAATAAAGCCATAATTGTAAGTCAGAAGTGTCAGGACGAATTTTTGATCCAAAAAAATCATTTTAATTATAAAAAAATCTTAAATTTAAAAAGCTTCATTTTTGTCAGGTTTTTCTATTCTGGTGGGGACGTCGTTATTGTGTGTTACCACAAACCACCATTGGGTGTCACTACTATGAATTATCTATAGATTATCTATTTTATAAGAATTATAAACCATTATAAGATTAACAACAAAGTTTAAGTTTGGACAATCATTAAAGAGTTGTTTAAAAGGGATAATGCTGTCTGTATTTATATTTTTATTGAATTTGTATTTGATCTTGCCTTTCACTAATTTCGTTCAACTGTATTTGAATAGACCATTTCTGGGGATGGAAACAGTGAAAACGAGCCTTACCTCACTTCCTGTTTAACACATCTAATTTTCTTCAGTTTTGAGAATCTGAAAAGGTCCAAATAATAACCATGACAAGTTATGTTGTATGACGAGCAAGAAATGTTCATGGAGCTTTGACAGCATGGGTATCATGGTCTAAATAATAATGATCTGTGCATACTGGAATCCACTCTGAATTAAAACACCATACTGCTATATATTTCTGTAAATATTAGGTTTGTAACAGTACACAAAAATCTGGAGTAGGAGGAATAGATCAAATGAATCAAATTTTTTATTCAATATTCAATTTGACTTGCACAATATGCAACAGGCTGCATATGAATAAAAATGTGCAAAAAAGAGCTTCAGCAATTGTTCACATTTACCTGTCTTTGTGAATTCAAGAACTCAACACAAAACTGACTTCTTAATTCAATTAAACACTTATTTAACTTGTCAGTGTTAATTTGAAAGCTCTATTAATGTACTGAAATTAGTTTTGTAAGCAAACACATTTTTAACTTGTTGCCTTTAACAAACAGGAAAAACATCTAGGTGAAGGAAGGCCTTTCCACCTTTGCTTTTACATTTTTCGCTTTAATGAATCAATACGATTCTTAACATAAAATTTCACCCCCTCCCAGCTTCTCCCTTGAAGTGCTGCCGGGGAGCTTTCAATGCACTCCATGCACTGAGCTTTCCCAGGAACCTTTCCTGACCTGATGCAGCCCATCAGAGTCTTCTCCACAGCCTCTATCTCCTCTGTAGACCACTTTCTGCGTGAGTTTTGTGAAGATCCTGAATAAAATAAGAGTAATTAGTAATTGTGATTGACTCAACAAAACATTTCAACACATTTTTGCAAAAATCCAGTTAGAAAATTCCAGTTAAATCATAAATTACTGCATGTGAAATTAGTGAAGTGAACTTTGTTCTGGAGAACCCTTCCCTTTCTTTTCATGTTTAAGCCTTCAGTAGCTAAACATTTTAGATACAGGTCTGAAATAGGTTTTTGTTGATTAAAAGCTGCACATAAGCTTGAATCATATTGGCCACGGAGACCAACAGCAACAGATCTAAAAATCAAAATTATAAGGGATTTTGTAAATGTTTATCCGATCTTTTATCTCTAGTTGCACTGCAGTCTATAGCAGTTTTGTTGATTCTTTAATTAGACCCATTCACATTTCAGTCATACCCCTACACCCCCACAGTGTTTCCTTCTTGAAAAAACTGTGTCACAATGTAGGGCCCTATGATTCCCGCGATGCAGAAAATGCAGGCAGAATCGCAGAATTCAGTCAAAATTTATTTACTGTATAATGTGGAATTTGCCAAATTTTGGATGGACAGGCCCAGATGGTGTTACACCAGCCTGTCTGGAAACCTGTGCTGACCAGCTGGCCCCCATCTTCACACAGATCTTCAACAGATCCCTGGAGTTGTGTGAAGTGCCTTCCTGCTTCAAACGCTCCACCATCATCCCGACCCCAAAGAAATCCAAGATACCAGGACTTAATGACTACTCGTTTGAAAAACTGGTTCTGGGTTATCTGAAGGACATCACTGGACCCTTACTGGACCCCCTGTAGTTTGCTTACCGAGCAAACAGGTCCGTGGATGATGGCAATCAGCATGGGATTGCACTTCATCCTGCAACATCTGGACAAAACAGGGACTTATGTGAGGATCCTGTTTGTGGACTTTAGTTCCGCTTTCAACACCATCATCCCAACAACACTCCAGACCAAACTGACCCAGCTCTCTGTTCCTAGCTCTATCGGTCAGTGGATCACCAGCTTTCTGACAGATAGGCAACAGTTAGTGAGACTGGGGAAATTCATGTCAAATAGCTGCTTCACCAACACTGGTGTCCCTCAGGGATGTGTTCTCTCCCCTCTGCTCTTCTCCCTGTACACCAACGACTGCACCTCTAAAGACCCCTCTGTCAAGCTCCTGTAGTTTGCAGACGACACCACAGTCATCGGCCTCATCCAGGACGGTGATGAGTCTGCTTACAGACAAGAGGTTGAGCAGCTGGCTGTCTGGTGCAGTCTTAACAACCTGGAGCTGAACACGCTCAAAACAGTGGAGATGATCGTGGACTTCAGGAGAAACCCCCCTGCACTCCCCCCACTCACCATCATGAACAGCACTGTGACTGCAGTGGAGTCATTCAGGTTCCTGGGAACCACCATCTCTCAGGACCTGAAGTGGGACATTCACATTGACTCCATCGTAAAAAAGGCCCAGCAGAGGTTGTACTTCCTTCGCCAGCTGAGGAAGTTTAACCTGCCACAGGAGCTGCTGAAACAGTTCTACTCCACCATCGAGTCTGTCTTGTGTACTTCAGTAACTGTCTGGTTTGTACAAAATCAGACATCAGAAGACTACAGAGAACTGTTCGGACTGCTGAAAGGATTATTGGTGCTCCCCTGCCCACCCTTCAAGAACTGTATACATCCAGAGCGACCCTCTACGGAAACCTTGGCAATTGAATCGCCATTGGCTAGTACATTTTGTAGATTACTCGCCAGACTGAAATAATACTGATAAGATGATGATAATAATAATAATAATGATAATTCTACTAATAAGAACAATAATGGATTCATGAATATTAATCAGGTTGTCTGCGTTCGGTCAAACTGATTTGCTTAATAGGTGAGCACCAGCCAATGAGATTGCAGTTTGCGCATTAGTTTCCGCCCACTACCGGAAAACCCGGCAGTTCTTAAAAACTGAAAAAAATTCACACTAGAGCTCACGGTACGTCAAACACAGGTGCACTGCACGTCCAATCAGATAAACTGAGAAATATCACAGATCACTTGACGCTAAAGAAACTCAAGCGCTCAGTCAGAGTTTTCGGCGAGTGAAAGTATATGTGCTAAACTTATACTTAGCCTCCAACTCACACACTGGTGAGTAAAATCTGGGATTTTAATAGCCATTGGCTAATATTAGACAATTTAATTGCCAGAGTGAAAATCTAGTTGCATATGCGAGTGATTTACTCGCAGTGTAGTGGGTTGCAGAGTGAGGAAAAGGGCTTAGAAAATCATTCTGGATCCCTCACATCCAAGTTACCCCATCTTTGAACTTTTGCCATCAGGCCAGCATCACTAAAACAAATTCCTTGTATGCGCAAGGAAGGAGCGCATACAAGGAATCCATTACTGTTCTTTATTTATCATATGAATCCATTACTGTTCTTATTAGTAGAGGAATTATTATTATTATCATCATCTTATCAGTATTATTTCAGTCTGGCGAATAATCTAAAATACACACTTTCAATATGGTCAAACAATATGTCAAACTCCTCCAAATTTCACGTCCAGATGAAAATCAAGGGAATTCTGTTGTCATCAAAATGTTTTTTTTTTTTTTGTGCAGATTCCTATTGAAATGACTGAACTTTCACAGAAAAAATGGAAAGTATTAGAGCTGTAATCGGGCCTTAAAAGTTAGGCCCGACAGGTTTCGGCCCGAGCCCAACAAGTACATTTTGATTGACAGCTTTTTTAAAGCCCGAACCCGTTTACAGCCAGACATTATTCAAATGTGCGCACACACACAGCTCTTTTGCCTTTTGCCAACAATGAGCAATTTATTCATGTTTTTACATAATTTACTCATAACTAACCTAGACTAGACCACTTGGAAGTTGGAATAAAGAAATAAAATAAGTCCTCTGTAACATCGTAACATCTCAGCATTCTAGACATATGGGCTCATTTAACCTATAAATAGACCAACGCACCAATAAAAACGAGTCATTTAAAAAAAATTAAATTAAGATACATTTTAAATTAAGATGGGTATTTGGCAATAACGAAATTAAGATAAAGGCTCCGCCGGATTTGCTTTATTTAATAAAAGAATAATGCCAACATTAGCGTAAATCAGTGTTAATTTCGTTGACTAAATATTTTCGTCATTATTTTCGTCACGAATATATTTTTGCTGGCGAAAACGAAACGAAAACTAAAATAGAAGGCACTGATGGAGACTAAAACTATGACTAAATTGATTGACATTATCGTCAACGAATAAAGGACGAGACGAAAATAGACTGTGACGAAAATCAAATCAGCAGACGGGAGAGATGCGAGGAATGAGCAAAAGAAACCGGCAAAACAGAACAGACTGCATGAGAGAAGAGAACCAATCAGAGCCTGACTTATTGAGACGTGAAGCGAAGGTTTTCAGTTTTTATGAGCTCCCGGGAAGTCGGCATTCGAAGAGGTGATAGGGACTTTAAGCAACAGCCTCTGGTGGAATGGCAACGCCATTCTGGCGTTGTATTGCGCCTGCGCGAATTTAACTGCTACTTTCTGACGTTCTAATTTAACGGTCTACTACGGGAGAACAGCTGATTTGCCAGAGTCGCTACAACGTGAGAGGTTAGGTAAATAAATGTTATGTTTTTAGACTTATTTACATCATACAATATTAAAAACTCCTCTTCTGACAAAATATTGTCATTTAACGCCAAAAGCAATCCTTCTCTTGCTTTTTTAAATTATATATTTTTTTGGATCTCAATAAATGAATTAATGCTGCGTTGCGCTGTTTTGTTTTACCGTTGCTTACTGACTTTTACCTTCTTGGCTACAGCGGTGTGACGGCAAACTTTCGGTCGCTGTAGCCGTTCCATTCGCAGCTGTTGCTTAAAGTCCCTACTGTCTAAAAGAGCGACAAAATGTCCACAGCTCACTTCACGTTTGACGACGAACAAAACAAAACAAAGTGTAAAGCACGCAGAGCGCTCATTCGTGGCAAGAACACAACCAATTTGAAAAGACATTTACAGACGAGCCACCCGGACATTTTCTCAAATGTAATTTCACAACGAAGTTCTTTTGTTTATTGAGCTAAGTGGGAATAGTGCAGTGGGTAGATGTTGTAGCATTAAATATTACGAACTGAAAAGTACTGTAAAATAGCCCCTTCTTCAAATTAGATGCGAGCACAATACTAATACGTAATATCATGATAAATTCATTTGATTAATACTAATGTTTAGTATATTTTATAATGTTCTACTTGTTGACAATATCACAAATATTTCTATATTAGTCATGTGAAACATGAATGTTCACATCCTATCATTATACATACAAATCTAGCAATATTGTAGTATTTAAAACATACAATATTGCTAGACAAATGAATACCTTATAAAATCTTGTTACGTTTTTATCCACCTAGCTGCCAAATTATTAAGTATTTACTTTAAATGTATGCACTTATTGTTCAGCTCAGCTGTAAACTTTAAGGTCCTGGACCTAACTTTATTTTTCTTTTATTGATGGTCAATTGGCAGCTAGTTATTGTTTACATTATCATGACAGTGTTGTTGCTGCATAAAAGCTTTTGAATCGAAATAAAGACACAGTTGTGTTGAAATAAAGTTGAATTTGTGTTTTATATATTTTGGTTAAGTTTGTTTCCTATACCAGTTGTAAAAAATTGTCTAGTAAATCTGTTATTGATTTTAGTCTTATTTTAGTCGACTAAAATACCAAGCAATTTTAGTCGACTAAAATACCAAGCAATTTTAGTCGACTAAAATAAGACTAAAATTAAAACAAATCAGATGACTAAAACTTGACTAAAACTAAAAAGAATTATAGTCAAAAGACTAAGACTAAAACTAAATTAAAATTTCGTGTCAAAATTACACTGGCGTAAATACTCTGTCAACATTATGCATTTAAGCCTCAATGAATATTTAGTTATCATTTGAAAAACCTTTACTCACAGAGATTAGGCTAGGTCTACATGATTTTGTGGAGGAAAATGATTGAATCCACTGTATATGTCTTCAGCGCGCTCCTGCGCTCACTGATGGTGTGTCATTATTCACTCATTATTCTCATTATAAGCATGGTTAAAACTTTCACACCTCGCTCAGAGTTTGCTTTAGTTGCTGGTGCAACCAAAACGTAATCACCAGAGGCAAGCCTCCGTTACACCTGCTCAGCATTCATTTCACATCTTTCTCGCGCTAATCGAAACACATCAAATGACCGCGCGTTTACCTCGCAAACCGGAGCGCAAGCCCGAGCCCGGCCCGAGCCCGCGTAAGATGATAGAAATTAAGCCCGAACCCGTCGGGTCCGGACGGGTCGCGTCGGGTTCGGGCAAAGATCTTCAGCTCTAGAAAGTATGACCTTTTTCATAAGACACTGAAAAACAGCTTACCTTTGTTGTGTGTGGTTCCTCCAAGTCCTTGCCATTCAACTGTAGTTTATCATTCTTGCCTGTTATAAACAACAAATGAGCACAACTGTGAAGACTTTCAATATATGGCATATTCAGTAAAAGCATAGAATACTGACTAAATGGTTACCGGTAATTGTGTGACATGTAAGATTAACAGGTGAAACAACAACAACAAACATCTTTTCACTTCCTCTCTTCTCAGGATATAAAAATATAATATAGCATGTATAGGATATAAAAATAATAAAAGGCATGCAAATCATAAAGCACTGCATGGAATGCACTCTCTTTACAAGCACAACAATATCAGAAGTTTCTTAATCCTTTTACATTTAAATCGTATTACCTTTTGGAGGTTGTTGATTTTTGAGTTGTTCAACTCCAGCAGTGGACTTCTTGGATTTGTCTGGACACATAAAAGATTATTCAATAACAACTGAATATCAGCAAGCACACACTTTTTTCTTCCAGTAATATTAAGCCTTTTATAGCTTTCCCATCATTCCCTTTCAGACTGTTGTGAATTAAAAATTAGTAATAGTGAGTGTTTTCCAATAATGTCAGCAGTAACATTTTAACATTGTAACAATCTTTATTGTCCTGTACCCTTTTAGAATATGTTGCCCATAATGCTTTGCAAGACTGAGAGCATGCTGGAAGGATGAGAATAGTGAACGACACGTGTGCACTTCACAAGTGATTTCCTTCTTGTATAACACTGCACAAAACTACAATAAACCGCTGTTTTGTTTTTAATTCAAGTGGTCACTGGTCTTTATTGCCTGCTAAGCAAAAACGATTACATACCAGATGAATTTGAAGGTGAATCTGAAGCATCATTTTCTGTAATTTCTTTCTCGTTCTCAGAATCTGATCCATCACTGTCCATTAGTACTCTCTCTAGAAAACACAGACACCAAAGAAACTAAATAATTAGGAAGCAAACTAAAAATTTCTTAAACCGCTAAATTCAATAAATGTCTATGACCAACAATGGTGTTCCTGCCGATTGTAACATGGTATTTGATATTTTTCAGTCAGCTTTATTTTTTCATTGACATCTGACAAAAAAAAAACCTATGGAAGAAGATGTGTAAATGAAACTACTTCTTGTTTTACCTTGTGGATCAATCTGGATCTCATCGAGATTCCCTTCCTTTGAATTCAGATAGCTGTCCTCGTTCCATGGCCATAAGAATTTACTTATCTTTGGCCAGCTGTAATGTTCCTTCAGGTAGCCTATAGTACTGTCGATGGACCCTGATGTCATGCCCTAGGAAGTCAGCAAGGTCATCCATTTCATTGTCCTTTAAGTTGAGGACCTTGGACATAGTGGCCATGTGCTTCCTCAGTCTTGTGGAGGATAACGCTGCTGGGTGTTTGGCTCCACAGCTTCGAGCGATCTGACGAATAACATCTGATCCTCTGAAGTGACTGAGTGCTTGTGGTCTTCCAAACATGAATATGTTCTCATCGAGCACATCACAGTTACGGCGAGTCTTGACAAGCAACTCCATCGATGTCACCATATCTGGTGTGAGAAGAATGGGGACCTTTCGTCCACGTTTACCTCTTATTTCAATCCTCTGGAAATACTTGCAAAGTGACTTCTCGAGGTCTGATAAAGCAAGCTCTACAATCTGGATGAGTTGAGGAGGTGTCTCTCAATATAAAAGAATTAAGGGACATCTTGGATACCTCTCCTTCCCTTCTACGATTAAAAAGTATCACCTGACAGAGTGTCACCTTCGCAAGTTCTGCCAGTGCTTGATACT
>NC_039254.1:1955126-1977626 GCF_003368295.1 Carassius auratus
TAAAAAATTGTCCTGTAAATTAACGGTAGTATACTGGCAGCAGGGTTTCCAGCAGTGTACCGTAATTTTACAGTTTTATTACCGTTTTCTGAATTACGGCTTTTTTGTAAATTAACGGTAATATACTGGCAGCAGGGTTTCCAGCTGTGTACCGTTATTTTACAGTTTCCAGAATTACAGCTTTTCTGTAAATTAACAGTAATATACTGGCAGCAGGGTTTCCAGCTGTGTACCGTTATTTTACAGTTTTCTGAATTACAGTTTTTTTTTGTAAATTAACAGTAATATACTGGCAGCAGGGTTTCCAGCGGTGTACCGTAATTTTTCAGGATCATTACTGTATTCTAGTTTTTGTTTTGTTTTCTAAACCGTAGAACTGGCAATTTTGCCAACCATTAACTTTATTAAATATACCTGTATTTTAACAAATTCACAAACTGGCATTTCATTTATACTAAAAAGTGGCAGCAAATAGACAGAAAAGAGAAGACCAAGGGGGTATTTCTTATAGAACACTATTTATTTAAGTGCCCAACCAATAATTCAAATGCTTTCTCAAAAAAAATAAAAATAAAATAAGCAATCAAAATGGAAGAATCAGTCTTTGTATGTGTTAGAGAAAGATGAGATGAAGAGAGAAGAAAATTAACCAATTTACAAAACAGACAATGTGCAAAATGAACCCTGCAGAAGTCTGTGGACATATTTAAACTAATTTAAGTTGACCATATAAAACACAAAACAAGCAGCCGTTTTAGGTCTAGCTTTGTGCTATGAGTATGACAATGCATGGGCATGGGCTTGGAGTGTACGTTCCCCTAAAAACAGCCTTTAAGAAATGGCAAACAACTTCTGAACAAGAATCTTATTTTGGTGTAATAAGTCAAAACCTGGCAAGGATTTGTAGAACAGTCCAAGAACGTTTCAGAAGCATAAAACTGTCACCAACTCTGATGCAAGTGTAGCCAGGGAGGGGTGTAGTCTGAAACATAAACATTGAGAAAAATCCTTTTTAAGTTAAAATAACATCAGCAGAATTTTAATAGAACGTAACAAAAAACATGTATACTGTATAATAATATAAAACATTTCAGAAACTTAGGACCCTACGATTTCCACGATGTGAAAAACATGGAGGCAATCACAGAATCAAATCATGAAAACGGAATTAGGCAAATAATGTGGATTGTCACAGAATTTGTCACATTTGTGATGAATACAATAAAATAGTGTTGTACACTAACTGAAATCGCGATGTGGATTAGTGTATTAATTAATAAAAGTTGCAATATTATGTTAGAAGTTGTACTTATAATTTTTGTAAAGTTATCCAAAGGATTAATTAGTTAATCAAAAAAAGGAACACTAGATTAAAGGGGGGGGGGGTGAAATGCTATTTCATGCATACTGAGTTTTTTACACTGTTAAAGAGTTGGATTCCCATGCTAAACATCGACAAAGTTCCAAAAATACTCCTTCCGGTTTGTCACAAGTTTCGGAAAGTTTTTTTCGAGTATGGCTCTGTGTGACGTTAGATGGAGCAGAATTTCCTTATATGGGTCCTGAGGCACTTCTGCCGGAAGAGCGCGTGCTCCCGTATAGCAGAGCACTGAGAGCACAACAGACTTCACTGATCAGAGCGAGAGCATCGCAAAATGTCACAAAAGAAGTGTGTTTTTGGTTGCCAGGGCAAGACAACGCTGCACAGATTACCAAAAAAAACAGCATTAAGGGACCAGTGGATGGAGTTTATTTTTACAGAGCATCAACGGAGTTGTGCAAGTGTTTTTGTTTGTTCCCTGCATTTTGAAGATGCTTGTTTTACAAACAAGGCCCAGTTTGACGACGGATTTGCGTATCTTTTATTTCTTAAGGATGATGCAATCCCAACGAAAAAGGGTCACAATCGTGTGTTGGAACCGCAGGCGGTGAGTAAAACTGCTTAAAATATCTCTGCCTTCTTGTTAGTGCGTCCGCCTCCCATCGGAGACCCGGGTTCGAGCCCCGCTCGGAGCGAGTCGTTGCTGCTGCTGCTTTCGTTCAGTTTCAGCCTCAGGATCTGATTCTGGATCATAAATAAACGGCTGAATCTGACTGTTAACCATGGTTTGTTTTGGATGATGTTTTTTTTCCCTCATGCTAATGTCACAACTTCCAAACGCTCTCAATGCAAAAGCCTACTGGCGCTCGTGATTCTTTAGCTCCGCCCACACGTCACATTAGTTTACAGAAAAGATAATCAATAGTTGCAGCTCTATCCCACATACACAAAAAAAAAAAATCAAGCGTCTTCACATCAATCCTTCAAAATAAAGGTTCGGTCTAATGTGATGTGATTGTGACGGAAATATATCACTTTTGTACAGTAGAATATGTCATTTTCAAAGTAATATAATAATACAAATAAGAATTATAGTAATAAAAATAATAATAATCATTAAAAATGATGTTTAAGGAATAATTACACAATTGTTATTCCATGTTTTAATTGTAACAGGAATAAAAATGGAATTTGAGAATAAAACATATTTCTAAAATGTATTTTAACCATTAAGATGTAATTTGAAAAAGTTAAAACAAAACAAAAAAAATTATAAAACATATTTACTTAATTTCTTCATGAGTGTTAAGTTAAATATTAAGCAGATTTTACCTGAGAATGACAGGTGAGTTGCACTTTATATTAGAACAGTCAAATTTACTTAAAATATATTTGTGCAAATTCTTTACTTTTCGCAAAGTAAATCTTATTTAATTTTTTTCAAAGTTGAGCGCTTGCATACAATTTTTTATAATTCATAGAAATGGGAAATGCTTCTTTTCTCTTTTTTTTCTCATTGTTTCCACACTATTAGTATGACCAGTACTTAATTTGTAAATTGCTAGGTCCCGGAATTAAGTGGGGTGACCGGTTAGAGGACGGAGAGGTAACGGTGCATTTGAGCAACATTAGTGGACCAACTAAACTGATTAATAGTGTGCATGTACTCAAAAAAAAATAAAAAATAAAAAAAAATCATGGTTTTAATAAAATCATTATATTATTTCAACCTCGAAATTTTTTTGTGTGTTTGGATAGTTTTTGTGTAACCTGGGACTGAACAGTCGCAACAACATAGGGGTTGTAATGAGTGCGGACTGTATCCTCTTCAGGGTAGTTCTCAGTGCCACTGACGACTTTTTTTTGGGTCAAATATAGGTTTGTGGATTTTATTTATAAAACCGTTTCTTTGCTGTAAATTATTTTATTTTATGCAATGCAAACTACAGGGACGCAACGTTAGTAGCCAAAATGAGTCACACCAGTCTTTTTCAACTGACTACTTTTAAATGTTGATTTTTTTTTTGTTAAACAAGTTTAAATGTGAGAAATATTCTGTGTGTAAACTGTGAAATAAGTTGTATTAAGAACTGTATTTAATGGAAATGTATGTGTAACTTCACTTGCCTAGATGAAGTCCCATTTGAAGTCCATTCGATTTTTTTGTAGAGTGGCAACCTTTGGATTGACTGTAGTGGACTTCTTATTCACCACCTTCCCCGTCTTCTTGGAGACTACCTTGCCTCGGCAGGTCTTTGAGCCTCTTTCTGGGTTTATTCCATAGAATCATCTAAGGAAAGTTGCATTACACATTACCGAAGTGTATAATAACCCTTTTTCAAAATTCTGATTAATTAATTTGGTTTAGAATTTAGATTAATTTTGTAAAACTTTATAATAAGTATAAAGTAATAAAGCACTTATAAATCATTTGCAAACGATCTATATATATATTCTGACTCGTTTCGATTTAATGTGGATCTACATGCCTTTCTCCTATTTTCTCCGTGTCTGGCATGCGAATAAAACCACATTTGACAGTGTTTCAGATGATGAACTGAAAAAACTGAAATGGAAGAACACAAGTAGAACACAGGAGAAAGGTTGAGGTAACTAATTTGCAAATAATTTATTACTTTACTACTGTATACTTATTATAAAGTGTTACCACAGATTCTAAGAAAGTGATTAAAACATACGCAAAAGGGAAAACACTTACCTTTGAAAAAACTCTAACGTGCAACAGGCCTCCTCTTGATACTGCAGATTGAAGATGTAGTGCACAGCAAACACTTGCAACTGCAGTCAAAAATGTTGACTGGACACTCACAAAAAAAAAAGAAAAAAAGAAGCAATTTTAACAATTGTGCACAACAGCAATGTTAACAATTTTATATCTCAGCCATCAGTAAATGTTTCTTCTTCATCATGTGCAATGACACACTAACCCAGCAAAATCAGATGAGGATTGGCAGGTAGATTGAGTGTCTTCTCAACATCAGATGCAGATGCTGCAACCTGTAGAGAACACACAATACACAAATAATAATATTACATAATATAATGTGGTGAAGTGGAAAGAAGAAAATAAAATACTTACATCTGCATGCGAATCCAGTCCATCTTCGTGTTCCTGGAAGTGGGACATTAACGTTAGAATCTTGACAAGCAGGTGTACCATATCTTTGTTCTCATCCAGGGACATCCTCCAACTTTTCATTAAAAACACTTAAAAATATTCTGTCTACTGCTCTCTCCTCTTCCTCTCTCTCTAACTCTCTCTCTCTCACACACACACACACTCTCTCTCTCTCTCACACACACACACACACACACACTCTCGCTCTCTCTCTCTCACACACACACAAAACTGTATTTGAGGCTGAGGAACAAGTTAGAATGTAAGTGAATGAAGTAACGTTTCCTCTGTGATATAGAGATTTGTGCCAATAAATCCAGTGCAAAATTAAAATTAAAATGTGCTCACATACAAAGCCCACTTTATTAACAATAAGTTCGAATATATTTAGATTACACTCTAACTAGTTTTAGATACGACTTATATTGAAAGACTAATGTGTCACTCCGAAAAAAACAAACGTTTCTCACCATAACGTTAACGCTACTCTTTCCATCTATCCAGTCAAGTGCTCATGCAAAAGGCGATGAGTTTATGCTTCCTAAGTAAAATTAAGTTTACAGGCCTATTTTCGATTTCCCACCATATAAGGATAATATATAAGTTACCAACTTTATACGCACCTAACTTAGCAACATTAATGCAAATAAAACAAATCCTCCATTTTAAACTACACTGGGTTGGCGCCAATGCAAAATGTAAATATAATTGTGCAAATAAGTGTTTCAGAAAATCAGGAAAACACACTTACTTCATATCCTCGTTATCTGCAATCTGTAATCGAGATTATATTTTCTGATAATATCCGTTTTATTCACAGAGACTGATGATGCTTTTCTCTGGTATCAGACGCTAACCGTTGCTCCCCTCCCCCACCGATCACGTGCTCATCTTCTAAAGTTGCCAAATATGTTCAATTCATATCCAATTAAATAATCAGCGAACGCAAGTATTTTATATTGAACTATTTACAAGTTTAACATTTACAGGATTTTACACCAGGAAAGAAAAAAAAACGATGCAAATCCTTCACAAACACACTCATACACACTTAACTTTCAGGAGAAATTTGTAAAAATTGCATACATGCTAGTTCACCATCTTGGCAAGATTTGTCAAAGGTAAATTAAAATATTGTTCCCACATTAAAAAAACGCTGCAGTTTAAGATAAAAATGTATTCAGACTTTGATCTGCTTACCTGTAAATGAGCCTCAACTGATGAAATCCATAAAACTTTGACTGAAACCATGCTCCTCCATGTGTCAGCTAGCCTTTGGTTCCCCCTCTCCCACCGATCACGTGTGCATTTACGGTAAGACACCGTAATTTTAGAAAACAGTTCAGTACTGTATATTTACGCTGTTAATATGCTGTAAATTTACAGAAATTTTTTACAGTGTAGTGTAAATCATCTGTGTTCTGTGTGAATCTGTGTTAAAGTGTAATGTATTTCTGTGATGCTCCGCTGTATTTTCAGCATCATTCCTCCAGTCTTCAGTGTCACATGATCTTCAGAAATCACTCTGATATTATTATCAGTGCTGCTTAAGATTGTTTTGGAACATGTGATACTTTTTTTCTGGATAGTTTAATGAATAAAAAGTTAAACAGAAGAACATTTATTTAAAATAGAAATCTTTTCTAACAAAATACACTAACGTTTAAAAGTTTGTGGTCAGTAAATTTTTGTTCATTCTATCTTTGAAAGAAATTAAAACTTTTATTCAGCAAGCTTATGTTAAGTGTTAAGAAGTGATAGCAGAAATTTACAAGATTAGAAAGATTTATATTTTGAATAAATGCTGTTCTTCTTAACATTTCATTCATCAAAGAATCCTGCAAAAAGTATCACAATTTCCCTGATAATTCTAATAATAAATCATCATATTATTCTGATTTCTGAAGATCATGCGACACTGAAGATGGAGGAATGATGCTGAAATTACACTTTACCACAGATTCACACAGAATGCGTCGTTTTATATTAGAAAGAGTTAAGAGTTAAGAGCAGAACTCAGCTGTGGTCCTCAGACACTTGGACAGCTGTACCTGAGGTCAGACGGAGGAGATGGCTCTTCTTCTTCCAGGTGTGTGTCTGTAGGAGCCACAGCTGGAGACACAGGGCCCTCGGACTCTTCTGTGACCGTCTCCACAGCTCCCGGAGACTCCTCTGAGATCCCGTTCACAATCCCGTTTGTTTCCTCTCTGGGAACGGCTTGTAGCTCGGTGAGCGGCTCTGAGTCGGGGGTGTGTCCGGTTTGATCACGGTGCCAGGGGATCTGGACGGAGCCGAGCATCACGCCCTGCTTCAGACGGATGGCCTGCTGGATGTCAGCCAGTAAATCCTCCTGCTCTGCGGCCGAGGGGAGGCTGTACATGTCCGTGTCGGATCCGGAGCTCGTCACCTTCTTCTTCTCCTCCTCCTCCTCCTCCTGGGGGCGAGGATGCTCGGGCTCGGTGTCCGAATGTCCCAGCTCATCCCCGGAGAGATCAGGCGTCTTATTACACAGTGACGGAGCGCTGTCCAGCTCATCCTGCGATGCATCCTCCTCTCTGGATCCGCTCAGGAAGCTTTTAGTCTTGCTCTGGCTCTTGCGTTTGCGTATGTGAGGGAACACTGAGGATCTGTCGGATCTGTTTTTCTTCTTTCCTTTCTTTGTGCCGTTGTGAGCCGTGTTCTCGTGCGCTGCACCGTCGGAGCGCTTCGGCTTCCCGTCCTGATTGCCCATGATGAGGAGCGGCTCTCTCACGGCATCACGGCGGGTCTGCGTCTGCGCATCCGCCTCTCGACTCTCTCTCGGAGCTCTACACATGGAAGAATACATAACTACTATGACTAGGCAATTACCTTTGCCTCTTTTTTCAGCTTTACACACAAATCCAAGAATTGCACACAACATGCAAAACAACTAAAATCTCTTGTGAAATGAAGCACTGTTCAAAAAATCACAAACACATCTCAAAAGCAAACATTTGCAAACATCTTTGCCATAATATTAATGCTGTTAGATGTGTGTGTGTTCATAGAGAATTGTGTTGTGTTCTGCAAAAAGTGTTTTATGAAATTGAAACCTGAGTCAAAGTCTGCTGATCAGTTTTGTGGATCTGGTGTGTGTTTCTGTTTGAGAGAAACTGTGTGACGAGGAGAGACTGTGTGTGTAAGCAGATGAAAAACAAAACTGTAATGCACTTTTACACAGAGAAAAGTCAAATATGATCTAAGCTTGTTTAAATAACCCCAATAAATGTGTGGTATAACATTAAAAAAATCTTAAAATAAAATATAAAATAAAAAATTGAAAGACTAGGAAGGCGTTTGTTTTCATACATATAAAATAAGTCACTTTTGTATACAAAAATAAATAAATGTCAACATGTATAATGTTATTATTTTATATTTTTTACATTTAAACAACATTTTCTATAATCATTTTATGCCATGCAAAACTCCAATGTCTAGTTTCTTTCTTTTTCAATCTATTTTATTGTATTTCTGTGTGTGTGTGTGTGTGTGTGTGTGTGTGTGAATACTTTTACAATAATATCAGTAAAATAAAATAATAATAATAATAATAATAATAATAATAATAATAATAATAATAATAGCACTGGATAAATGCATTAAATATTTAGCAACTCATATAAGATATATAACCACAAAATCACATTTGGTTTTATTGATCAAACATCTCAATATAGATAAAACTCATATGAATTTATACAGCAGTTTATAATTTATCACTCCCAGTGCTATAGTTATCCATATAAAGATAAGTATTGTCCTGAATCTTTATTCAAATCTTTATTTAAACAGTGAACACCAAAGTTTTTCAGAAAGTGTGTGTGTGTGTGTGTATAACAGGTGTATAAACGTAAACATCAGTCTCTCTCTGACGCTTGAGAATATTTAGGAATGTTATTATGACCACTAGAGGGAAGTGTGACTCTATATTTGATCTGAAACCTCAGTGAGATTTTAACTTCTCGAGTCAGATCTGAATCACAGAAACAACACTTTATCTCTACAATCTGGGAGTAATTCTACACAACACGTACTGTATATGACATGATCTCTGATCCACTTTACTCCAAACATACTGGAAAACAGTCACAGGACAGACAGATATAATCAGTCAGTTGTTTAACAAGAGAAATCCTCCATCATAATCAGAGATCTCAGTTTATTTTCAGAGTCATTTACATGTTTTTGAGAGCGTATTGTTCTCTAATCATATAAAAACCACCATATTTATTTATTAGTAATCAAACGGCATCTTGGTTTCACATTCAAAAACAATCTGAACTACGTATTCTGACAGAAACAGGCACTAAACTCCCAACCAGATATGCATAGAACACAATAATCAAATATTACATATCACAAATAAAAGAGGAGTTCATTATTGATCATTTTCCTCCCACATTGTCCATTTATAGTTTTGTTGTTGTTGCTGCAGACACTCCTGGACAAGCTTGAAGTTGCTTTTGCACTAAATGTTCTGCTGTAAAAACATAAAGAAGAGGATCAAGTCCTGCAGAACAAGTCAAACATCTGTCGGAGCAACAGCAGCATTTGCTCAGAGAGGTCACGACCTCACAGTTCAGCTGAACAAGTGCACACTACAAGACAGAAGCACATTTAACACTCACAGCTTTCTGTTTTGTGTCATATTGGTTTACACACATTCATGCATCTGGCAGGTGATTTTATCCGTTGCATTCAAGGTCTACATTTGATCAGCTCATGCATTTCTGGGAATCGAACCTATGACCTAGCTGTTGCAAACCATGATCTACGGTTTGAGCCATTTACATGCACACATTTAGCAGATGCTTTTATCCTAAGTGACTTGCGTTGCATTTAAGGTTTACACTAGATCAGTTCATGCATTCCTGGGAATCGAACCTATGACCTAGCTGTTGCAAGCCATAATCTATTGTATAAGCTTTCTATATTTATGCATTGGTAGATTCTTTTAAGATATACATTGACTTGCATTGCATTTAAGGTTTACACTAGATCAGTTCATGCATTCCCTGGGAATCGAACCCATGACCTTGCTGTTATATGTGCCATGATCTACTCTTTGAGCTACAGGAATGCATACTACACAATGCAGTGATCACAAGGTCAATTTCCTTAATTTCCTTCATTTCCCCCTCGACTGAATCCCCAGTTCTCGCAGTTTATTTTTCTCAGAATGCAGGAGGGTTTTCACTTGTTGTTACACTGATTTGCACAGAACAGGGAAAAAATAAGCCAAAAACCAGTGATGCGATGGCATTTAAGGAGACGTGGGCAGCAGGTTTTTTTGGCTCCGTCTTCCCACGGCCTCAGCCTCCGCTGGCACTGCTTCACGCTCTTTTGCTTTACAGACTCGTTTCTGCTCTCAGGGGTTTAAAAGTACAGAGGAATCTTACTTTTAATCTCAATATTTTACACAAGTATCTAGCAAATGATCTATTTGAAATAAAAAAGTTTCCAGTACTCCAGTACTTACAGTTCTTGCATTAGTGAAGGGAACTTCAGGTTGCAATCTGGAGGTTTTTGCTGCAGTCTCACACTTTATTACCATAGTATGCTTGGGACATTAAAGTAACTTCATGTTAACTAACTCTCATTAGAGTATTAAAAGACCTTTTGGTTAGGGTTAGCTGAATAAGTTGACATATACTTGCAAAAAGACTTCATATTTGATTACACATTTATTACTTTTAGATTACTGTTGGCGTAAAAAAAATATATTCTGTTCTTTAATGTCAGCATATGTAGTTGCAAAGATACTTGTTTTTACTAGAAGGTCAAAAGTGGACTTGGAATAAAGTGTTACCCTAAAAACATGAAGTGCTTAGGTTTTGTAGTGTGCACTTGACTTAAAGTGGAAATACATTTTTAAAACATTCATGAGTGCGACATCCAACGCAGTAGAAGTTCATTTCTGCAATAAAACAGTTAAAAGCTGAAAGTACAAAATCACAGAGAAGTTTGAGCATCACAAAACATCCACACACAACCCAGTGAAACACAGAAATCAGATCAGAGAACGTGAATAGGGTTAGTATTTTCGCTGTAGTATTTTCTTCATACTGCCGAGGTCAATGGCGAGCAGCTGCTGTATGTTTTGGTTCTTAACTTTCTTCAGAATATCTTCTTTCGTGTTCAGCAGAAGACAGAAAGCTTTGAGGGTAAATGTATGTTAATGAGGACAGAATGAACATTGTTGGGTGAAATCTTCCTTTAGCATTGAATTAAAGTCCAAATAAAATGTATTGTATGTACATTATAACCAACCTGAGAGAAATAATGTAGGGTTGGACAAAGTGATTGATTTAACCCTCTGTTGTTGTTCCTTCGGAGGCCAAAACTGTGTAGAAAACTGTTTTTTCAAAATGAATATACTGAATATTGTTCTCTAATATTTTGTATTTTGAGTGTGTTTCATGTTACTAATTAATATACATATCTAAATTATGGACTATTTACTGTAAATATGATTAAAAAAATAAAATAATGATATATTCTTTCAGTTAATGCAGTATTTAAGTAAAAAACAGAGCAAAAGTATTTAAAGTCCATTGAATTGAGGTCATTAGATGCCAGTATAACCTTTTATAATCAGAGCTGTGCAATCCTTAGTCACTGAGCAGTGTTTTCAGGCATCATTAGGTTCTGTCTGTCACCCCTTTACTGCTCTGCACTTATTTTCTGCTTTGTGGCTGATTTATAGATTGTACAAAAACATCTTTGTATTGTTTTTACGACCATTTAATTTTTTCAAATCAAGTCCATGGCTTTTTTTTTGGGAGGTGGGGGGGTAACATAGCAACTGCCACAGAAGCCACAGTTTCCAATGAAGTAGTGATTTTTTTACATCTATTAGAAAAAAAATTAGTGTCTAAATGACCAACACCAGAGGGTTAAAAAAAACATGAGCCCTTACACACTGCACGTCCCGCACCACTCTCTGTTTCAGAAGAAATACATCAACACAGGAAGGAAAACATCTGTTTTGCATAATTATATCTGTACAGGGTGCAGCAGACGCTTCACACAATCCACAGAGGCACGATAAACTACTGCTGGGCAATCATTAATCATTATCAGAAAATCATCTTTAAAGTTGTTCAAATTAAGTTCTTAGCAATGCATATTACTAATCAAAAATAAAGTTGCTCCAGAGACACAGATGTGTGTGTACGGTGCATGCACAATATGTATATATAAAGACACACACAAACAGTTTGAAAATATTTACATGCACATATTCATATTATTTATACTATATATATATAAATATATTTAATATGTAAAAAACATCTTTTGCTTAAATACATTCATGTGTGTATGTGTATAAATATACACACATATCATGTACAAATGAATCGTGATTAATCGTTGCCCCGGGCTAATCTGAACAGGACACGGTTCCTCTAGTTCTGGGTGGGACCGTGTCTCTGCTGGAGCCGAGGCTGGTTGGGGTTGTTCTGACTCCACTGACACAGCAGGATGGATCTGAAGGTGGAGCGGAAGGTCTTGTTGCAGAGCGCGTAACACATGGGGTTAACCGTGCTGTTGACGTAACACAGCCAGTATCCCAGAGCCCACAGCGTCTCGGGGATGCACTCGTCACAGAAGGTGTTCACCAGGACCATGATGTTGTACGGCGTCCACGTGATGATGAAGGCCAGGAGGATGGCGCTCAGCGTCTGCGCCGCTTTCTTCTCTTTCACCAGAGAGATCTTCTTGCGCTTGTTGACCTGCGTCTTGGCCTTGCAGGCGAAGCGTTTGCCGTCGCTGGTGTTGGGTTGATCTTTGGATGCTGTGGGGTCCAATCCCTTTCTGGAAGGTCTTGCGTCTTGGTGGAGGTTCTCGGAGATGGAGTACACGGCTTCTCCATCTTCCTCCTCCTCATCATCCGACTGGTCGACGGACACGGCCGTTTCGTTATTATTCCAGCTATCGCTGCTAATGCGGTCCGTCTCGCTGCCGGGACTCTTCCGAGCTTTCCGACTCAACGGCCAGAACCACAAACATCTCCCTGAGTTTCTCTGGTGGAGCTCACTACTGCTGTGACCGCGTGAGCTTCTCCGATTCCCCACACTGTGAAAAAGAAATAGTGGTTCAGTGTTTTATAGAAGAAAACTGAGAACGCTCATTAATAAAACTAAGAGAAGTTTTCCTCATGCTTCAAGAAACTCCTGCAAAGCTCCCGAGAAACTCAGACTGATTATTTTCTGTATGTGTAATATTGTTATCATGAGTAGATAGCTCGTACCATTTTTGCAGGGATTCCTCCGGACTCCCTTGGTTCCCCGAACCCTTGAGTCCAGCCAGCTCTTTGGAGCGGTTCTCCGTCTCCTTGTAGATCCGCCAGTAGAGGACGGTCATGATGGTGACAGGCAGATAGAAAGCAGCGATGGCTGTGCAGAAAGTGGTGATCGGCTCCGAGAGGAACTGGATGTAGCATTCTCCCGGAGGAACCGTCCGCTCCCCGACGAAATACTGCCAGAAGAGGATAGCTGGTGCCCAGAGGATGAAGGAAATGGACCAGGCGAGTCCGATCATGGTCATGGCTCTCTTCGTGGTGCGTTTGGCTCTGTATGTCAGCGGACGAGTGACGGAGAAGAACCTGTCGAAGCTGATGACCAGCAGGTTCATCACTGAAGCATTGCTAGCGACGTAATCGACCGCTAGCCACAGATCGCACGCCCAGTTCCCCAGCGCCCAGTGGTCCATGATTATATACGTAGTGTAGAGGTTCATCGAAAGCACGCCGATGATGAGGTCTGCGAACGCCAGGCTGAGCAAATAATAGTTATTCACCGTCTTCAGCTGCTTGTTGACTTTAAAGGACACCAGGACCAGGATGTTGCCGGTGATGGTGACTAAGGACAGCGAGCCGCACAGGAACACGATCATCACGATCTGCCAGATGTTGTGTCCACCGAGCGATTCTGGTGACTCCAGAGTGGCATTGACGGTCAGATTGGAGCCCCTCATGAGGAGCGAATCGTTGACGGTCTTAACGTCACATGGTACGAACGCTGTGACGGGATTGGCCCGCATCCCTGGAGAGCTGTTGGTCAGGAATGATCCGGGCTCGGCGCTCAGCGTCAGGTTCATGGTGACATACTCTGTGGACGAAGAATAACAGACGAGAGATATTACATTTAGTCATTTAGCAGATGCTTTTAGCCAATCAATCAAAACCATCAAAGAGCAATCATATGCAAATACTATAGTCTCTGTTAGCTTAATGTAGTACACATAGAAAGTTTTTTTTTTTGTTAATTATATAATAGATAAAAAGAAAACAGATAGAATAGAATATAAAAATAATAGAGAAAGATAGTGTTAGAGGTCTTTTTTATTTGTTTTGTTTTATATAGAAATCAAGCAGTTAGAAAACTAATGTGCAAGTCATATTTTCTTGTTATTGTTATTAACATGAGAGAAGCATATAAATACAGAAAAACTATATTATTAAAAATAAACTAACTACAAAAAAAGAATTATATTATATTATATTATATTCCGTAAGAAATAAATGCAAAAAATAACAGAAAATGTTCTGGCAGCTTATTACTTATTATTATTGGGACATTATCTATTAATTTTATAGACATTGAAAAAAAAGTATAATTTTTAAATAAAAAAATTATTTAAAACAGTCAAGTCACCTTTATTTATATAGTGCTTTAAACAAAATACAATGCGTCAAAGCACTGAACAACATTCATTAGGAAAACAGTGTGTCAATAATGCAAAATGATAGTTAAAGGCAGTTCATCATTGAATTCAGTTATGTCATCTCTGTTCAGTTAAATAGTGTCTGTGCATTTATTTGCAATCAAGTCAACGATATCGCTGTAGATGAAGTGACCCCAACTAAGCAAGCCAGAGGCGACAGCGGCAAGGAACCGAAACTCCATCGGTGACAGAATGGAGAAAAAAACCTTGGGAGAAACCAGGCTCAGTTGGGGTCAGTTCTCCTCTGACCAGACGAAACCAGTAGTTCAATTCCAGACTGCAGCAAAGTCAGATTGTGCAGAAGAATCATCTGTTTCCTGTGGTCTTGTCCTGGTGGTCCTCTGAGACAAGGTCTTTACAGGGGATCTGTATCTGGGCTCTAGTTGTCCTGGTCTCCGCTGTCTTTCAGGGCAGTAGAGGTCCTTTCTAGGTGCTGATCCACCATCATGTCTGGACTCGTACTGGATCCGGGTGACTGCAGTGACCCTCTGATCTGGACACAGACTGGATCTGGTGGCTACGGTGACCTCGGAACAAGAGAGAAACAGACAAATATTAGCGTAGATGCCATTCTTCTAATGATGTAGAAAGTACGGTGTTATGTGAAGTGTTTCCGGTTCCGGTTTACCTAATTAATGCAGCCTAAAAATCCTTTAACGGATTTGGATATTAAAAGCATATTAGTATGTTATGTGTAAGCCAGGTTAAAGAGATGGGTCTTTAATCTAGATTTAAACTGCAAGAGTGTGTCTGCCTCCCGAACAATGTTAGGTAGGTTATTCCAGAGTTTAGGCACCAAATAGGAAAAGGATCTGCCGCCCGCAGTTGATTTTGATATTCTAGGTATTATCAAATTGCCTGAGTTTTGAGAACGTAGCGGACGTAGAGGAGTATAATGTAAAAGGAGCTCATTCAAATACTGAGGTGCTAAACCATTCAGGGCTTTATAAGTAATAAGCAATATTTTAAAATCTATACGATGTTTGATAGGGAGCCAGTGCAGTGTGGACAGGACCGGGCTAATATGGTCATACTTCCTGGTTCTAGTAAGAACTCTTGCTGCTGCATTTTGGACTAGCTGTAGTTTGTTTACTAAGCGTGCAGAACAACCACCCAATAAAGCATTACTATAATCTAACCTTGAGGTCATAAATGCATGGATTAACATTTCTGCATTTGACATTGAGAGCATAGGCCGTAATTTAGATATATTTTTGAGATGGAAAAATGTAGTTTTACAAATGTTAGAAATGTGGCTTTCTAAGGAAAGATTGCGATCAAGTAGCACACCTAGGTTCCAAACTGATGACGAAGAATTGACAGAGCAACCATCAAGTCTTAGACAGTGTTCTAGGTTATTACAAGCAGAGTTTTTAGGCCCTATGATTAACACCTCTGTTTTTTCTGAATTTAGCAGTAAGAAATTACTCGTAATCCAGTTTTTTATATCGACTATGCATTCCATTAGTTTTTCAAATTGGTGTGTTTCACCGGGCTGCGAGGAAATATAGAGCTGCGTATCATCAGCATAACAGTGAAAGCTAACACCATGTTTCCTGATGATATCTCCCAAGGGTAACATATAAAGCGTGAAGAGTAGCGGCCCTAGTACTGAGCCTTGAGGTACTCCATACTGCACCTGTGATCGATATGATCTTCATTCACTGCTACGAACTGATGGCGGTCATATAAGTACGATTTAAACCATGCTAATGCACTTCCACTGATGCCAACAAAGTGTTCAAGTCTATGCAAAAGAATGTTGTGGTCAATTGTGTCAAAGGAATATAATTGTGAGGAATACAACGCAATGCAGGGTAAGATTCAAAATACAGGTAAAAAAATAATTATTAGTTTAGTACATTGTGCTCTATTTTTACGTGTATTATATACTTCTTTATTTCTCATAACAGCTAAAGCTCTGATATCTGTCAGGTGACTCTGTTTGCAGCATCTTTAAACTGTGAAGCTCTTGAGTTTGAGGCACTTGAGATGTTTACGAGTATCTGAGGACGTCGTGATCCACAGGAAGAGGAAGATTCTCACTGACTGTCTGATGTTTGAAGGATGTTTGAGTCTGATTCCACAATGACAAAACTCAACGTCAAACTGTGGACGGATACGAGATCAACCTGACATGATGAATGAAGAGTTGGAAAGAACAGCAGAGAGAGAGAGAGAAAGAGAGAGAGAGAGAGGGATGATCTGATGCTGATCTGGTCTCTGTATCTCGTGTCTCTGCTCATGATGTCTGTATTCAATCTTCAGCCTCATAATGTTGTTTTCATCCTCAGGCTTCGGGTCATATATGATATTGATTCACATCATGAGATGACTTTAATTCATAACACTGCTGAATACCAGAATTATTAATATAAATGAATGTCCATAATAATAACCTACATGATTCTTTTACAAACCTAATTCAGATTGTGAATGTTTTAATATCGTCTCTAGATGTGATCCATAATGTTACACACACTCAAGCGCACACACACTCACACAAACGTGCACACACACACTGTGCATAGCCTAATTCTCAGCCTTTGACTTGTGTGTGTGTGTGTGTGTGTGTGTGTGTGTGTGTGTGTGTGTGTGTGTGAGAGAGAGAGAGTGTGTTTGTGTGTGTGTGTGAGCGTGTGTATGTGTGTGTATATGTGTGTGTGTGTGTGTCCATCCCTCGTCTGTGAGACCATCTGCTGTGTTTCAGTCACACTCAAGACTCAACCAGCTCAGATCCAGAACATGTTTTAATATTAACATCTCATAATATTAAGTAATCATATAATAAGAGGAATAATGTGACGTGACATTCAGCCAAGTATCGTGACCCATAATCAGAATCTGTGCTCTGCATTTAACCCATCCAGAGTGCACACACACACACACACACACACACACACACACTGTGAACACACACCCGGAGCAGTGGTCATCATTACTGCTGTGGTGTCACAGCATCATTAATGCTCGAGCGCTCCTCAGTCGTGTTACCGGCCCGAGACTTAACCTCTCTAACCACTAGGCCACGACTTCCCCTTCAAAAGAACTTGAGTTTAACAATTTAACAAAAAATAAAGATCTTTTATTATTTTCCCACAGATTTATTTATAAAAAGACATAGTTTCTCCTGTAAGTGAAGAGACAGAATGAAAATATGTGAAGTGTTTATTTGTGATGTTGTGATCATATAAACACTGATGGGCTTTGGAACGATGATTTATTTATCTAATCCGCTATTACTCATAAAGATCATGGCAAACTCTCAAACATTCTGTTCTACTGAGAAACGACAATGAGCAATTATGATTCCAGGAGATTTGGCTCATTTTCCAGAAGCTCTACTTTGAGTTAGTTTGAGCTTCACGCAGCAAAACAGCAAAATCTTCTTAAAGTTTGATGATGTTGTTTTTATTTGTATTTTTGTTAAATGACTTTCCCCCGAAGCGCTGTGATCTAGAGCTTGTGCACACACACTAAACACTGAATCTGTGGATTCTTGCAGCAGAAATGAATCTCTCCCTGTCTGGAACATGATTTACCGTTTCTGAACCTTTTACGGTGTCTCAGAGATCATAAAGGTTTCTCTCCGGATTAAAGCTCATGTGCTCCGTCAGTCACTGAACAACCGTTTGATTCACATTACATTCATATAAAAGACTGATGCAGAGGCACAGAGTCTGTGAATATTCTCATGTCTTTCAGTCGCTTTATGCTCCGCTCTTGATAAATGCATTAAAGGTCCTGTCATCTACAGCATGGATGAACATTCAGAGCTTGGGCACACGGGGAGATGGGAATGGGATTCAAGCTCTGGTTCAGAAACCCCAATCCTTCACATTCACAGCACAAACACAGATCAGAGATAAACAGAGACTCTATTAGAGGTTTTACCTCAACTTGAAATGAAGCATGTGTGTGATTATGATTAGCTTGCATCAGGAACACACTGCTGTTCCTCACAAACACATGATTCTCTAATGTTTTATTGTAAATCAAGAAATGTACTGGAGAAGCAAACATGACATAAAATAAAGAGTCAAAATTAGGTGGATTCACGATTAAGATATCTGCAAACGGAGTCAGGAAAATCTACTTAATTAAAATGGGAAACAGATTTTTCTGAGCTTGCTTTAATCGGAAGCTCACTTCATTTTGATCCGTTTCTCAGAAAACATTTACACATAAAGGGAGCATGCCTTAAAGGTACATAGTAATGCTGAAATACTACATACTAGTACCTTTTAAAAATTTTTTTAGCTGCACACACACTCACTCTCTCGCTCTCTCTCTCTTCCACACACACACACACACACACACACTCTCTCTCTCTCTCTCTCTCTCTCTCTATCAGTCTCACACACACACACACACACACACACACACACACACACACACACACAGTCAAAGGCAGAGAATGAGGGTATGGTTTAGGGTGCTGCTCCACTGACAGATTCTGCAGCTTTATTGGAGTCTATCGAGTATTTACTGTGAGTCTGCAGAGAGAATTAGGAGAGTATTTCATTCTGAAGCTGCGGAGACAGAATTACAGCCAAACTACAGCACGAGTGTGTGTGTGTGTGTGTGTGTGTGTCTGTGTGTGTGTGTCTGTGTGTGTGTGTGTGTGTGTGTGTCTGTGTGTGTGTGTGTGTGTGTGTGCGCATGTCTGTGTGTGTGTGTGTGTGTGTGTGTGTGTGTGTGTGTGTGTGTGTGTGTTTGTGTGTGTGTGTGTGTGTGTGTGTCTGTGTGTGTGTGTGTGTGTGTGTGCGCATGTCTGTGTGTGTGTGTGTGTGTGTGTGTGTGTGTGTGTGTGTGTGTGTGTGTGTTTGTGTGTGTGTGTGTCTGTGTGTGTGTGTGTGTGTGTGTGTGTGTGTGTGTGTGCTCTTGTTTTTGTGTCATATCAGGACACAACTCTGTATAATGACATGGGTATGACACAGGTATTACAAGAAGAGGGTGACTTATGAGGACATAACCCATGTCCCCATTTTTCAAAACACTTATAAATCATACAGAATGAGTTTTTTTGAGAAAGTAAAAATGCACAAAGTTTCCTGTGAGGGTTAGGGTTAGGTGTAGGGTTGGTGAAGGGACATAGAATATACAGTTTCTACAGAATAAAAACCATTACACCTATGGGATGAACACACTTTACACAAAAACAAACGTGTGTGTGTGTGTGTGTGTGTGTGTGTGTGCGTGTGTGTGTGTGTGTGTGTGTGCACGTGTATTTGTTTTAGGCTGTCTCGCTCTGAGAATATTAAAGCTATGAACTGTTCTGAGTGTCTGGAGGTGTGGAGGAGCGAGTGTGTTCTGGACAGCAGGTAAAACAATACTGAATGCAGATAATAAAAACTTCAAATATAACCATATACAGTTATGATCACTCAATAAATAGACCAATCAATCTTCAGTCGAGAATTCACCCATCATGGGGTTTAATCTAGTCAAAAATCAACTAGATGATATCAACAAAACTACACCACACTCTTAAAAATACAGTTCGAGGCGTCTGAGCTGGACCGAGTCGAGCAGGAACATCGAACAGTGATCCAACACAAACTTAACACTGATTTCTCAACAGATTACATTATTAGAGGTGATCGATGTCACATCTACAGGGAGAACTCAGATATCTCACACTGGAAGCAAGAAAACAGCTGGAAGAATCCTCTAGAAATCTCCCAGAATACCCTAGCAACTGCATAGCAACCCCTGTAAACAAACACACAAAAGAGTACACTGTATCGTCATGCTCTGTGAAACAAGTGCAGCTGAAACTATTTATACCCAGTACATTTCACAAGCAATCAGAGAGAAACAGCGCTGAATGCATTGAATTAAACGTGAAATCTTGAAGTAGAAAGACAGAGAGAGCTCGAGGGGAAGCGAACGCAGATCCTCAGGGTTTGTTCTGTTTCGCATTAATCAAAGGCTTCACTGGTCAAGCACAATATCTCCTGCTTTCATTCGAGCGCTTGTTTCTATTAAAGCAGAGCTGCTGCTGTTTGCCATCTGAGTGACCCGGAACACACACACACACACGCGCGCACACACACACACACGCGCACACACACACACGCACACACACACACACACACACACACACACACAGAGAGCATTCATCACAAACTCTCAAACTTACAGAAAATCATGAGGAGAACCTCTCCACTGCTGAGAGCCAGAACATACAGCGGGGCATGTTTACAATATTTCTTCATTTTTGTATTTGGAAATTTTAGAGAAAAAAAATGTATCTTCATTATAATTTTGTAACTAAAAATCAACTGTTTAAATGTCATTTAAACACCTGTGGCAACTTACCCTATTTTTAATATTACTATAAATGTTCACATTACTGACCACTTGTGTGCATATGTTTATAATGAAAAATAAAGACAATATGACATGATAAAGACGAGAATATCAGCACAGACGAGATTCAATCCAGTGCAGGGATAAAGAACACATTTATTCACTTTTGTACATCAATGTTCTGTGCGTTCATAAACACTCACACTTACACACATTCTGTCTCTCTGTTTACGGCGTAAAGGATTTAATACACACACAAGTAACTGATCAACATGAGCTAGCAGTGCTGTAGTAAAACAGAGTTATTTCCCAATAAATGTTCAGAATCAGAAACAAACGGTGATCAGAGGAAACTCCGATCCATGCACTGATGATTCTGGCATAGATTAGCATAGCCTGTAAAGAACTGCTGACATCACTAATACAGGCTATACTAATTAAAGCCAGAGTCATCAAACCAGCCTTCAGACCCATGAGCTGCTGATTTACTTCAGACAATCAGTTCACAGAGCTGTAAATAAAACACTGGGGCAGTTTTTCTACATTTCACATTTAATTCAACATGTTACTTGCCATTTCTTTCAAATCCTTTCTCAGATGTACAAGCAAAAACTGTTCAAGTGTACATTACTGGAAAATGAGCGACGCACAGATAAACCTGATCTCATGGGAAACCATCAACTTCAAGTCCATTTTCACATTTCTTTCCATCTTTTTAAATGCTGATCCAATAAAACTGATCAACACCACAAAACATCCCAGAGTTCATCAGATCCATTGATACTACTGATATCTGTGCTCTCGATTTACCTCCAAAATGATGTCATTTCCTGCAAGGTGATGTCATCACGGAAGTAACTTGTGTTGGTTGATTTTACAAGTGTTATTTAATGGAAATATTATTTTAATTTATCAATTATAAAATGTTCTGTTATTTTACAATTATTTAAACAATAATTGGTTCGGATAATCTAGAATAGACACAATGAATTGTATAGCAATTAGTGCAGCAAGACATTTGAAGATCAGGGTTAATTTAACTTATTCTGTCTTCTGGGAAACATGAAACATCTTCTGTAGCCTCTGAAGAGCAGTACTAAATGAACAGAAAATGTGAAATTTAGGCAAAATAAGAAAAATGTACACATCTCCATTCTGTTCAAAAGTTTTCACGCCCGAGCTCTTAATGCATGGTTTCTCCTTCTGGAGCATCTGTGAGCGTCCGAAGCTTCTGTAATAGTTGTGTTTGAGTCCCTCAGTCGTCATACAGTCATTGTTGGAAAGGGTTCAAATACACAAAAATGCTGGAAAACCAAATAATTTTTTGAGACCTGAAGGAATTTTCTGAAGAGCAGCAGACAAACAAGACAAGGACAAACTGTTTTTATTTCTATATTGCGGTTCTATCTGCTTCTAATCCTCTGATAACAGATAACCGGGCTTATAAATGCAGGCTTGGTGATGCACAGAACACACGGCTTGGCCACACGCATCGATGACAGATGAACGGCTCTGGACGAGGCTCAAGTTCTGCTGTATGTGATGAACACTGATCCACCGCTACACACCAACTGTTTAGCTCAAACCCTTCAGCTTACATTACACTCCGTCTACACATCAACAGTCGGTCAGAGACGGATGCAGATCTAAGACCAGCCATCAATGAGTGAATATGAGTGAATAAACAACTGCCCTCCACCTCAGGAGAAAGAGAAATCATAAACTACCGTGACACTTCATTCAAGGATTAAATCTGTTAACCAAACATTTCCTTAACCAGTCTGTTTGAATCAAGCAAATCGATCTGGATAAAACCGATGCCCTCCTGAAACATCATTACACTTCCTTATACAGTAATGCACCTCATTCTGAGCAAAGTCACTTTACTGTTGATTACAGACTGCATGAGGAGAAAAGTAGTAATGGACCCTAAGTTACTCATTTTAGTATATATTCTGATACATTTTTACCT
>NC_039254.1:1982626-1992626 GCF_003368295.1 Carassius auratus
GTCAGATTAATTTCTCAGCATTTCTTAATAAAGAAACACCTGAGCAATAACATCTGTGGGAACATGAACATATTCCAGTGATGATTAATAATCACTCGTTATGAGGCCGAAGGCAGACGATGAAGACAGATTCATTTTCATTATGTGTTAATTTGACCGTCCTCCTTTATTTTACAGGTTACAGTTGCAAAAAACATCATAAATCCTGTAAAAACTTCCAAACTGTTTACTGAAGCTCAACAAATGAACTCTGAATCACTCTAAGTGTCTCATTTGTAGTTGATTAAAGATTCATTAACAATTTTAGTTACAGCGTGTAACGAACCCATGACTGATGTCTGCTAATAATCAAAGATCCGCACTTACAGATGATGAATCACTAAAGGTCTTTCATCTCCACTTTATCTCAGATGTTTCTGTCTGGAGAAATAAAACAGGGATTTGGGATCATAATACATTGTTTAGCAGAAAAAAGCTGCAAAAAACCCAGTGGAATGAATCTCTGAAATAAAGAGAATCGCTCGCAGAACAGTTTAAGCTGACGGCCTGGATTGTGTTCTCTGGGTTAATGACAGCAATATTTCAGCTGCACAAACACTCATCTGTACAGCATCGGTGAGATCTGATAATCACACACACAGATGAACTAATCTACACACGACACACACTCCTGAACACACACTCATGCTGCTGACATATATGCCAAGATATAAATCATTACCAGACTTAAATCTGATCATGTTTAGATGCTTGTTCTCCACAGATTAGGATCGTATCACAGTGATAGCAGACGGTTCACACACTCGACCTGACTCACCCGTGACATTCTGTCTCATAATTAAGAGCTAATTACTTTGACTTCAATCTGCATTTGATGACAGTGACTTCTGAACCCACTTATGAGGCTCTGCTGAGTTAAAACCAATCCTAACACTGCAACTGACCAACACAATGACCTCTGACACACCACAGACAGACAGACAGACAGAGAGAGAGAGAGAGAGAGAGAGAGAGAGAGAGAGAGAGAGAGACAGAGAGATAAACAGAGAGACTGATGCAGAACGACAGACAGAGAAAGAGAGAGAGGAGAGAGAGAGACAGGTGGAGTGAGATAAGGATGTTCTCTGTTATCAGTTGCTCATGTAAGTCTTGAATATTCAGATGAAACGCCTTCATTGTGTTTCTATGAAGTGCCACAGCGCAGGTGAGCATCTCTCAATACTCCACAGTCTCCACAGGACGATCAAAACTGATCCAGCAGGAGCTGAAAGCTCACACACTGCTCTTCAGAAGCAGATCGGCTCTGTTGGACTCAGCTCAGAAGATAAACAGAGTTTTTCACATTTATTCACAATCGCTGGAGACAATGAGGTCTGTTCTGAAAGGCAGCATTATAAAGTGCTCATATCATGGAAACCAGGACTTCTGCTGAAGCGCCTCGAAAGCACATCATTTATTTATTTATAGATAAAGCACATCTTGTAATGATAGGCATTCTATTGAGTAACCACAAGGTGGCAGTATAGCCTTTTCCTTCTGTGTGATGCTTATGTTGTAGATAGATGAACAAGAGACAGAAAGTTGTTGGACATACCATCAATGAGTATATAAGCTTCTATACTCTTTCATACCATGTTGTGGATGTCTATAAAATAAAATCCAGCTTGCAGCTCACAGAAGCTATAGCAGCACAAATGTTGATGTGTGACTTCTTGAATAACAGAAGGCCCAACATTACATATCTCACACACGTTTGGGACTGAATTTAGTTGAACTTGAATATGTGTACCTACAGATGAAACACTGAAACATGATTTATCTATTAAAAATACATATGTAGGTTTCATAAGTTTGGACTGACTGTTTGGACAAATGCTTTCCTTAAACTTTTATAATCAACATGCAATGAGGGATTTTCTGGAGTATTTAAAGAGTAACTCCGCTGTTGCTTGGGTGCATTACCAAAAGAACTGAAAACAAAGCAAGTGTTCAACACTACATCATGAACTTTCATAAAGGAAAGTAAGTAACATAATTAGTTATTATTTAGGGAGTAATGTAATATAGTAATGGATCACTTAAAAAAGTAAAAGTTTGTTTAGTTCAGTAATTATTCTGTTGTTCGTTGACTGCTCTTCTCTCTTAATTCTCTCATCAGCAGCAGTGATCTTCTCATCTGAACAACACACACAACCCATTAAACACAGCGCGGGAAATCACATCAAGCGCTAAATATCAGAGGTCAGAGGTCAAGTGTGCAGGTCAGGGTCCTCTGATCTCATCAGGAGTAATGTGAGAGCACAGTCTCATTTTCACGTGTACTTCAGGCCAGATTCACTAAACTGCAAATTAGTGTTAGATCGCAATTTCATAAAAGAGCAGAAGGAAGGGATTCTGCGTGTGATTTACTGACAATACACAGATCATTCATAATCATTATCTTAATGACTGTCTAATAAGAGCAGTGCAAAGTACCACCTGCTTTAATACAGGCTTCTTTGGATATTAAAGGGGGGGTGAAACGCTATTTCATGCATACTGAGTTTTTTACACTGTTAAAGAGTTGGATTCCCATGCTAAACATGGACAAAGTTTCAAAAATTAAGTTGTACGTTTGAAGGAGTATTTCTGTTCCAAAAATACTCCTTCCGGTTTGTCACAAGTTTGGGAAAGTTTTTTTCGAGTATGGCTCTGTGTGACGTTAGATGGAGCGGAATTTCCTTATATGGGTCCTGAGGCACTTCTGCCGGAAGAGCGCGCTCCCGTATAGCAGAGCACTGAGAGCACAACAGACTTCACTGATCAGAGCGAGAGCGTCGCCAAATGTGACAGAAGAAGTGTGTTTTTGGTTGCCAGGGCAAGACAACCCTGCACAGATTACCAAAAGAGAAACAGCATTAAGGGACCAGTGGATGGAGTTTATTTTTACAGAGCATCAACGGAGTTGTGCAAGTGTTTGTGTTTGTTCCCTGCATTTCGAAGATGCTTGTTTTACAAACAAGGCCCAGTTTGACAACGGATTTGCATATCGTTTATTTCTTAAGGATGATGCAGTCCCAACGAAAAAGGGTCACGATCGTGTGTTGGAACCGCATGCGGTGAGTAAAACTGCTTAAAATATCTCTGCCTCCTTGTTAGTGCGTCCCCTCCCATGCCGGAGACCCGGGTTGCTCGGAGCGAGTCCTTGCTGTTGCAGCTGAATCTGACTGTTAGCCATGGTTTGTTTTGGATGATGGTTTTTTCCTCATGGTAATGTCAGAGCTTCCAAACGCTCTCGACGCAAAAGCCTACTGGCGCTCGTGATTCTTTAGCTCCGCCCACACGTCACGCCTCCAGGCGCTCGTGTTTTTCCGGGAAAAATCGGTACAGACTATCTTTCTCTTATGAATATAATAAAACTAAAGACTTTTTGGAGTTATGAAGGATGCAGTAATACTCTATAGGTACTCAAGATTAACAGGATATTGAGTGAAAACGAGCATTTCACCCCCCCCCCCCCTTTAAATAATGCACAAACTCCAGTAATCTGACGAGCACAAACGTTGCGTTGCGTGATTCATTTTAATACTCTCCTCTCACCAATGTTGATGCATTTTCAGTGCTAATTCTTCACAGCGTGTCTTTAATAAATCTCGACAGTAGTGTTTTAACACCCAAACACAACTGTTAGCACACTGTTATGTGAGAAGTGATGGAGACAAACTCAAGAGCAGACCAATGGGAGAAGCACATAACATCTAGAGTTTCTCTTCTTCGATCTGTGTGTTTGTTTGAGCAGCTGCAGACTGAAGAGAGATTGTGATTAATCACAGATAAACAACATTATCTCCTGATCAGAAACTACAGAGATCCAGCTCTTCTGGTCTAATGCTGTTAACACACGATGATAAACACAAACTACTGCGATGTGTTCATTATTCCGGCGGTGCACTTTCATATTTAGGTACAAAAACACACGTACATTCACCTGAAAAATAAAGACATTGTTAAACAGAACTCATCTAAATAAAGCATGTATAACACGTGTATGTGCAGCAGGTGAAGATTTGCAGGATTCGTGTCCGAAATCATAAAGTTTCGTGAAAAAAAGTTGTAAAAATAGGACAACGCAAAACTTCACAAGTCTAAAGTGACATTCAAATTTAAATGTGTGTAAAATGTAAATTGTTTAGTCATAAAATCACAACCGAGAATAACCCTAACATTGCAACGCTACTCTTTTGTGATTAACCCTTGATGAACCGAACTATAAGTTATAACTCAGGGTAATTAAGAACTGCATACATTTTTGTATTAAAATTATGTTGTTTAAACGTGCAAATAAGGCATTTTCTAATTAAATATGCATTTATTTCATACATTTCCAGAGCATAAATCTGAAGAAATGATAAATCCAGGTTCAGATCCTCGTTTGATTTTGTCATCATATTAGAGTCAAGGGTTTTCCAGAAGGGATTTTGGATTTCCCTTTTCATACATCCATAAATCCGAAAATACTGTCAACACAAACATTTTCACCATGTGTTTTAGGAGTAAAATGTTGTATCAATCAGTGTGAATGAAATATGAACAAACCTCTTTAGTGAAAGCTTTCAGAAGAGAGAGGAATAGAACTAATAACAGTTCAGTGTGTGTAAGAGAATATATCTGTAAAGAAATGGATTAGAATTTAAATCTACGACACAAATAGATGAAGTGCAAAAAACCCAAACACTTAACTGTGTATTTCAGATGTTTGATGAAAGATCTGTTACAGAAGCAAAAGAGACCAAGATCTCTACAGGGACAAGTGCATGAAAAAGACTTTGCCTGTAGTCTCACCCTAAAAATATATCCACAAGCAAAATATGAATTGTTTATTTCTGTGGAGTAATCAATAAAACTGTAATGATTTCAGGAGCAGAGGAAGGAAGCAGGCAGACAGAAGATGAGCGAGCAGACGTGTTTCTAGTTTAATGTTGAAGCTGCGTGACTCGCTCTCATCACAAACACAAGATCAACATCAGTAAACTCTTCATGACTCTCCTCACAGCACGAGAGAGAGAAAGACATAAATAAATACAATCAAACCAACCAAACGCACACAGAACAGAATGTGAGAGATGTGTGAGTAAATCATAAACTCTGATTCCTGCGATCAGATCAAACCCTAAACATGAAGTGCTCTTTCGTTCTCATCGTTCCTCCTGTAAAGACACACATGCAGCTCATCTACATACGATGGATAAAACACACGGAAGAAACTAAATTCATTTGACTAAACAAAGATTGTCAGCCCTCGCTGTTGGTGGGGGGTGCTCGCATTGCATTCTGGGAAGAGGGCGCGTGTGGGACAGTGTTGAAATGGTTTCGGGGGTCACTCGTCTTCGTCGTCCTCCTCGTCCTCTTCGTCGGAGAGCGTGGGACACGGGTGCATCTGCCGGTACCCATCCAGCCACTGCTCCAGCATCTGTGTGATGAGCGGGTGATGTCTCCGTCTGCTGCTCTTCTGCAGCGCCGCCAACATCCCTCCGTCTGTCACACAGCAGTCCAGCCAATCCCTGAGCAGACGCTCCTGCTGCTCCTCACTGCCCATCTGAGCACACACACACACACACACACACACACACACACACACACACACACAGTATTATATTAACATTAAAGGAATAGTTAAATTCTGTCATCTGTGTACATCCTTTACTCTCTCAAGAGTGGATCTAAATTCTTTCTCCAGCTGAACATGTTGATGTTAATTTAAAGAACGAGGAAAACAGATACTGGTCCACAGTGACTAACAGAGTATTTTTTCCTGTTTCCTGTTCATGTTCTTGCATGAATGTAAATGTTTGAAAAGGTGAATCGTGTTTGATCAGTGTGTGTGTGTGTGTGTGTGTGTGTGTGTGTGTTCACCTCTTGTGCTGACAGGAAGTGGATCTGCAGCAGCTTCCTCTCACTGTCCACCAGCGGCATGAAGGTAACGGTGATGTCATCGTCAGTGTTGAGGTTAGCGCCTGCGCCGCGATTATCGTAGCCGTCGGTTTCCATGCCAACCAGAGCAGAGAAGTGACCTCTCGTGTAACCGAGAGCGATGGGACTTTTCCAGCAGAAGCTCGGTTCCCATAGCAACGGCAGGTAAACACCTGCACACACACACACACACACACACACACACACAGGTGAATCACACACACACACACACACACACACACACACACACAGGTGAGTCACACACACAGGTGAATCACACACACACAGGTGAGTCACACACACACAGGTGAGTCACACACACACACACACACACACACACACACACACTGGTGAATCACAAACACACACACACACACAGGTGAGTCACACACACAGGTGAATCACACACACACAGGTGAGTCTCACACACACACACACACTCACACACACACACACACACACACACACACAGGTGAGTCTCACACACACACACACACACACACACACACAGGTGAGTCTCACACAGACTCAGACACACACACACACACTCGCGCAAACAGGTGAGTCTCACACACACACACACACAAGTGAGTCTCACACACACACAAGTGAGTCTCACACACACACACACACACACACACAGGTGAGTCTCACACACACTCACACACACACACACACACAGGTGAGTCTCACACACACTCACACACACACACACACACACACACAGGTGAGTCTCACACACACTCACACACACACACACACACACAGGTGAGTCTCACACACACTCACACACACACACACAGGTGAGTCTCACACACACACACACACACACACACACACACACACAGGTGAGTCTCACACACACACACACACACACACACACACACACAGGTGAGTCTCACACACACACACACACAAGTGAGTCTCTCACACACACACACACACACACACACAGGTGAGTCTCACACACACTCACACACACACACACACACAGGTGAGTCTCACACACACACACACACACACAGGTGAGTCTCACACAATCACACACAGGTGAATCACACACTCACACACACACACACACACACACACACACACAGGTGAGTCACACACACACACACTCCTGCGCTCTTGAGGTGGTCTCACCTTGGAATCGAGTGTATCCTAACGTCTCTCCTCTGAAGCTCTTGTAGTACTTCACTCCGTACACGATGATGGGCCGCCGCAGGATATGAGCCAGAACGAAGATATGAGTCTGCTCCAGACTGGCCCCGGGCTGCAGACAGAGAGCAGCACACACTCACAACACTGATTCATAACTGAGTCAACACTGAGTCAACACTGAGTCATCGCTGATTCAACACTGAGTCATCACTGATTCATCACAGAGTCTTTACTGATTCAACACTGAGTCATCACTGAGTCATCGCTGATTCACCTGATTCAACACTGATTCAACACTGATTCAACACTGATTCAACACTGAGTCATCACTGATTCATCACAGAGTCTTTACTGATTCAACACTGAGTCATCACTGAGTCATCGCTGATTCAACACTGATTCAACACTGATTCAACACTGATTCAACACTGAGTCATCACTGATTCATCACAGAGTCTTTACTGATTCAACACTGAGTCATCACTGAGTCATCGCTGATTCAACACTGAGTCAACACTGAGTCATCGCTGATTCAACACTGAGTCATCACTGATTCATCACAGAGTCTTTACTGATTCAACACTGAGTCAACACTGAGTCATCGCTGATTCAACACTGAGTCATCACTGATTCATCACAGAGTCTTTACTGATTCAACACTGAGTCATCACTGATTCATCACTGATTCATCACAGAGTCTTTACTGATTCAACACTGAGTCATCACTGATTCATCACTGATTCATCACTGAGTCATCACTGAGTCATCACTGATTCATCACTGATTCATCACAGTCTTTACTGATTCAACACTGAGTCATCACTGATTCATCACTGATTCATCACTGAGTCATCACTGATTCATCACAGTCTTTACTGATTCAACACTGAGTCATCACTGATTCATCACTGATTCATCACAGAGTCTTTACTGATTCAACACTGAGTCATCACTGATTCATCACTGATTCATCACAGAGTCTTTACTGATTCAACACTGAGTCATCACTGATTCATCACTGAGTCTTTACTGATTCATTACAGAGTCTTTACTGAGTCATCACTGATTCATCACAGAGTCTAGAGATGTTCCGATACCCTTTTTCTCTTCCCGATACCGATTCCGATACCTGGGCTCAGGGTATCGGCCGATACCGAGTACTGATCCGATACCTGGGTGTGTATCTGTATATACAGCTGTATATACTACTAGCCCTGTGTAAATTGCTAGAATTCTTTTTATGGTGTGCTTCAGACAGATCCCTCAATAAAACATGAACAAATACATGGTGAACTACTGTATTTATTACAGTATTTTTATTATCTAACATGAATTTGACAGTATTATTTATTTTCATATGCAAAAAAGAACTTCAAATGCAGCCAAAAATCTAACACCGCAAACTAAAAAAGGTATTTAAGTTTTACAATATAACTGTATAAAAAAACTGCAACAAATAAGTCTAGGAATATAAAAAAAGATCTATTAATCAGATAATCTCTAACAAGTAAAAAACAAGTAAAAAACAAGCAACCATCTAGGCATAATTATTATTATTATAGAGACGTATTATTATTACTGTAGGCTACAACAGTAGCTTTATATATTGTCAATTTACTCATGTAAACCAAACATTTATTTTAATGGGCTGCCATGAAGATCTTTGAGTGTCTGTGTTTATGATATGACAGTATTCTCAAATGAAACGGTAAATTCTCATGAAGTGACGGTTTATGCGTTCGTGTCCTCATGACACACAGCAGAGACTACAAAACAGCGAGCTCTCGCGCATCTGTGCCAGTCACCCACAGAGATGTAGATTTTGCGGGAGTAATATTTAAATAGTATTTTGCAGTTTAATATTCACAGACACTAGTATATATTCGGCTACTGTCTGGAGCCCTGCGCTTTGACTTACTGCTTACGGCTTCACTGTCTTTTGGCAGTTTAGAATGTGATGAGTGATCCAGTCATATATAGATCAGGGCTGCTAACGCGTTTTCATTTCTTCTTCGCTGCTCTAAACAGGGGTTGCTTGTGGCAACACAGCACAACTTCCTGTGTTTTCAATGCATTTTGAGCAGCGAAGAAGAACCGTGCAGCGGTTAGGCAAAGCTTGCGGTCATAACTAGGTATTTTTTAAGAAAATGGTATCGGATCGGTATATGGGTTCATGTACTCGCCGATGCCGATGCCAGAATTTGTTGTGGTATCGGAGATATTTCCGATACTAGTATCGGAATCGGAACAACTCTAACAGAGTCTTTACTGATTCATTACTGATCCAACACTGAGTCATCACTGATTCATCACAGAGTCTTTACTGATTCATTACTGATTCAACATTGAGTCATCACTGATTCATCACTGATTCATCACAGAGTCTTTACTGATTCATTACTGATTCAACACTAGTCAACACTGATTCATCACAGAGTCTTTACTGATTCATCACTGATTCAACACTGAGTCATCACTGATTCATCACTGATTCATCACAGAGTCTTTACTGATTCAACACTGAGTCAACACTGATTCATCACTGATTCATCACAGAGTCTTTACTGATTCATCACTGATTCATTACTGATTCATCACTGATTCATTACTGATTCAACACTGATTCAACACTGATTCAACACTGATTCATCACTGATTCATCACTGCAGGAACAGAACACTAAATCAATACAACCTCATGAAAATAAAGCCTAATTTAGGTTTTGCATTGACACACTGTGTTGTGAGACTGTGCGAGTTTGATCTAGTGTGTTTGAATGCGTGTGTGTCTGTGTCTCTCTCTCTCTCTGTGTGTGTGTGTGTGTTTGTGTCTCTCTCTCTCTCTCTGTGTGTGTGTGTGTGTGTGTGTTTGTGTCTCTCTCTCTCTCTGT